>NC_139655.1:19331081-19338581 GCF_951799395.1 Argentina silus
CTGCGATTTAGACCTGGCTCAGGTTACAGCAGAGACAGAGTGAAGATCAATGAGCCTCAGTGAATTATTCATCAATGCACTCTCTCCTGTGCGTGCGTTTGTTTGTGTGTGTGTGTGTGTGTGTGTGTGTGTGTGTGTGTGTGTGTGTGTGTGTGTGTGTGTTTTGTAGTGTAGGTTGACCTACTCAGTGACTCCTACTGTCTAGTATCACACACTCTCTTCTGTGGGCTGGTGTTGGTGAGAGAGAGAGAGAGAGAGAGAGAGAGAGAGAGAGAGAGAGAGAGAGAGAGAGAGAGAGAGAGAGAGAGAGAGAGAGAGAGAGAGAGAGAGAGAGAGAGAGAGAGAGAGAGAGAGAGAGAGAGAGAGAGAGAGAGAGAGAGAGAGGGACAATACCAGTAATAATATCATACAGTAAAGCTCAACTGCAGTGTGCCAGTAAGTACTATATACTGTACTGCTTAGGAGGAGGGAGAAAAACAACCCTTACAGCAGAGCCCTGCCTCTACACCATGTGTCTTAAGACTATAGATGAGGTAGCTTAGCACCGCTGTGTCAGCAACACGCCAACACCCCCAAACTAAACTCTCCTATCCAGAACATTCTTAGTCCCCTCTCAATGAACACATTAAAGGGATTAACATACCCAAATCACATTCAGCTCCCTGGCCTGTATTAGAAAGGAGGTAGAAATAGGACCCAAATGTGGGTCACAGAGTTAATGCATTCAATTGTTGCTAGTATTAATTCTCTCCTAAGATAGGAACCTTAAAAAAATATAAAGATTAGCTTCCAGTAGTGTTCTATCACCTAGATGGTCAATCTTAGCTGCTGAGATAATCCTCAACGTCGGGCTGGCAGTTTTGTGTCTGGGCTTTCATCTTTAAGCTCCACAATAAGGCTTAGTGGAGATGGAGAGAGTGTATAGGGATGTGTCTGTGGATTTCTTTTGTCTCCTTTTCATTGCATCTTGCTTTGTGCAGTTTGACTTTGGGGTATCCCCTATTTGTCTTGCACACACACACACACACACACACACACACACACACACACACAATCATGCACATACACATTCTCTTTGGCATATTCTGACTGGTAAACTGGGTCAAGATGGTGGATGGCGTTTTCAAGGATAATTCCAAGTCAGGCGATTGCGTCTCTCTTCTCCAAGCCCTGGAGTCTCTCCATTAGCAAGAATGGACTTTACTTGAACCTACTGTATCAGTTTTTGATATAGCAGCCTTTTCCGCTCCTCTGTAGCCATGTTCATTGCATCACAGGTCATATATTGTTGGTTGTTCTATAAACATTTGTGAACAAAGCACTACAATACCCCGTTTACCAGAGAACAATGCTGTAATAAGTTAACTTGAACTGTTATGGCCTGTTTCTCTTTGCAGTTCATTGGCCCATGTGTTTCTTTAGTGGAAATGCCAACTTAGACAGAAAAAGTCAGTGTTTGTGACTAAGAGTTATAGAGACAGTCAACCCAGGACATGCTATTAGTCACTGTTTAAAACCCTGGTCTGGACTCTGTCAGCAACTCCTCCTTTTCTGGCATGCTCCATCCCTCCATCCCTCCATCCCTGTCTCCCTTGGTTACCTCCACCCTGTCACCGATGGTTACATCCTCATTTATCCTTGCTCTCACCATTGTGGAGGGTTTACACACATACGAACACACACACACACACACGCACACATGCACACATGCACGCACACACACACAGGGTCCTGGGATAGATGATTCCTGCATTGCAGAGTTTCTGTATATGGTCATTGCTCCACTAGTGTTACTTTAACAACCTGACCTTGTTGTGCAGTATTTGTGGGCTTGGGCCTTCCCTGTGTAGGAACAGTGTTTAGACTTGTACACAGCTTATTATTCCTGCTGGCTCCTTGCTCTCCTTTGGAATCTTAAATGAATGTATTGATTTGGACTCCCCAAAGAGCCACTAACAATTTAGATAAACACTTTTGGCTGGGAAAAAATCTCTCTGTTCCTGAAAGTAGACTTGGCTGTACTGTGTTCTATCTGAATGCATGCATGCATGTGTATGTGTGTGCATGCTTCTGTGTGTGTACGTGTGTGTGTTGTGTGTGTGTGTGTGTGTGTGTTTGTTGTGTGTGTGTGTGTGTGTGTGTGTGTGTGTGTGTGTGTGTGTGTGTGTGTGTGTGTATGTATGCAAGCATGTGTGCTTGTGGCGAGAGTGTAATACAGTAATAAACTCTGATAGAGACTACTGAGTCACCACTGCCCAAGGCTCTCTCTATCTATCCAATTAATTAAAAGATCTAGGCTGGGGTCCATCATTTGCGTCATTAACAACATAACTGGTAATAGTAACACACACTGATTTATTTTTAACAAAATATGTTACTATGGGGATAATTGTAATGACTTATTAATTAATATGTCCCCTGGAATCCCTCGCTGGCAGTGCCATGCTTTCTTGACAACTAGTGGTATTCTTAGCTGGTAACGTCCTGTGGTGGTGGCATTCAGGCATCAACTTTGTGTATTCCTGTGCCACATATCCCCCTTGGGTTGAACAGGGGGACATGGGGTAATACACAAAGTTGTGTGAGAGATGGGATATTTCAGACCTTTAGAGTGCAGTTTTAATATACCCCTCCGGGTTAGAATGTACTCTAGTCCCCAGCTCACTCTCACTGATCACGTGTGAGAGACAGAGATAGAGCAGAGTTAGAAGTTAAGTTAAGTAATGTTTTGGCAATCTCTCTCTAATGCCCACCTCTGGCTATCACAAGGAAAGCTGCGAAAGCCACAGACTTCCACCCACACTGCCCCCCCCCTCCCTACCATCAGCCATCATCTCTTCCAGGTAAGCCTTATCCCAGGGTCCCTCTTAGCTCAAGGTGCCCCCTCCTCTGCCCTCCCCACTGGTCTGGCTCAGCTCTGTGAACAGGGGGACATGATGGTGGTGGGATACCTGGTGCATTGCAGATCCCCATCCTACTAATACACACATTCGCACACACACGCACACGCACACGCACACGCACACGCACACACACACACACACACACACACACACACACACACACACACACACACACACACACACACACACTTGAGCTCAGCATCATGTGTGTTTGATTCCCCCAGTGGGCTCTTGGTGCTCATATATCCTCTATCCCATATATCATAGCTCTGTTCCCCTAAATCCCAATATTCCCATGAGCGACTGTATGCACCCTTTGATGTTGGTGTTTTATGATAACTACTTACATCTGACTCCTGTGGACTTCCCATGCATTCCTCGTTTAATCTTCTGTTTTATGGCCCGGTGATGTGGCATACAGTATAAATCACCCCAGTGGAAACCAGACCATTCATTAATTGTGTTTAGCTTCCTTATCAACTAGGGGTTACAGTACGGATACAAGGATTGTTAGAAAGCCTGTGCTGGTCATGAGGGACTCATACTCCCTTCTCCTATGTGACTTTCTAGCAAATACTTGTTTTAGCTAGCCTACATTATACAGTATTTGTTACCTTTTCCACATTGTCTTCTTGCTTTTATGCATGCTGCAGCTCTCTCTGTCTTCCTCCCCTTCCTCCTCCTCATCCTCATCAACACCTTCCTCTTCCTCCTCTTCCCCCCCTTCCACGTTCCCCTCCTCCCATCCTCAATTCATGTTCACTATGATGAATCATCCTCAGCTGATCGAGGAACAAGGCATTTAGGGTCTCTCTCTCTCTCTCTCTCATCCTCTCTCTCTCTGTTTCTCTCTCTGTCTCTCTCTCTCTGTCTCTCTCTGTCTCTCTCCCTCCATCCTTCCTTCCCCTTTTGTGATGTTGTTAACAAGTCATATACGGGAAGACAGATTAGGATGACAGCATGCTGCAGCATCCACAAATCTGTCTGGACCAAAAGAATTAGTCAGAGTAGAGGGGAGTGGAGAGATATCCTTCTCTCTATAACAGACGCTAGGAGAGTGAATTATTCCGCACCATCTTTCGTCTGTCTGAAAAGAAGGATCTGAGAGGCGCCTTGCATTGTAATGTGATGGGGGTCACACCCCCAGTCTAAAATCTGGTTGGAAGGTGTCTGTTTAACCACGGTTTACTCTTCTCTTTCCTACAGATCTACTAGATGAGTTCTTGTTTGGATACTGCCATATAAGGAAGTTATTACTATATTTCCATAAATCGAAGCAGAACCTAGCCAGTGCTAATTGTCATTGATCAGAGTCTATAGGAAACCCTGTCTCTTGCTTTAGAGTCACTGGCATTTCACTGGAATTGTACAAAATAACAATCATCCATGCACACACACACACACACACACACACACACACACACACACACACACACACACACACATAACCGAGTTGAGATGGTAAACTCACTCCTCAAATTTTCAAATACCCCCACCAACGCTGTTGAATTGCTAGCTTTTCGAAAGCGTGGCTGGTTAAGATCGGATATTTGAGGAGACAGTCACGTGTGTTGGCAAGCCAGAGGTTGCAAGGTCCAGGCTCGGTCGGAGCAAGACGAAAGTGGGGCTACTGTTTGCAACAACTTGATGTCTGTTTCACACACACACACACACACACACGTACACACACACACACACACACACACACACACACACACACACACACACACACACACACACATATTTATTAAAGCCTTGTGTTATTAACGCCTTAGCTGTTGGAGATCCCAGACTTACTGTTGTTGTGTCATTTTCAGAGTGTAGTTTCAGACAGCTTCCTCACTAGTGGTTTGGTTGATTTGCAATGCAGATCCAGTGTTGGCTTTGACACTCGAATGATGTCTGCTGCTGCTGACATAGCAGACTGGAGAGGCCTAAGAATCTACTCTTTCTAGATAACACAGCTCTTTGCTCCCCTCTTCCCTCTTCCCTTCTCCCCATACCTATTGCACCCCTCCTCTACAGTGTGTCCAATACAGCATACAGTAGGCCCCAGTGAGAGAGAGTAATTGAAAAGGGGGTAAGGGGGAAATCATTTTTTTTTCTCCTTTTGGGCTTCTTACAAATGAGTTCAGCTATGCTATGATCATCATCTGTGACTGAATGATTGGCCTGAGGCCTAATGAGGATGCATGTGTTGTGGAAGTAGCCATTGTCTCTGTGGGGCCTGTTGGGTGGACCTGGTCCAATATCATCATCATTAGTCCTAGGTGACCCTACCGTCTCTATGTGAGTTGAATGAATAACTTGTTGTTTGTTTAAACAATAAGGCATGAGAGGCCATGCTTTATCATGAACAAAGTCACAGCTAAGAGGTGTTGTTAGGCCCGACTGTAACCCATCAGATGTGACTTTATTCACGATAATGCAAAGACTTGAGTGCCTCATTGCTTTTGTACAACGGTTACAAAACAAGAAAAAAACGAAAAGAATTGTGACCGGAAAACTTTACGACTAATCGATTGTGTCATTCATTCTCCAGCCACTTTAATGCAGTGTTGGGTTTTTTCCTATTCTCTTTTAATATTGTCTCTCTGGCATTAGAAAGGGAGGTTTTCTATTCGACATCCCACATGCAGTAATATCCTTTGTATAGAGAGACAGAGGCTGACTGCAGAGTGATAGAACTGCAGCACATGAGAGTAGAGCACAAAAGAAGACAAAGATTTTAGGAAGTCAAAAGAGCATATTTTTAGAGAATGGGAGAAAGATTGACATGACTGACAGAACGCTGACCTTTCCAAATAAGCAGAGGTGTTTTAATTAAACACTGGAAGTGGGACAGTTTGGCAGTTCATAAATGTCTCATCTGCCTGTCATATCATTATTCATATTCCAGAGACTTTCATTAGGCCACATCTTTTCATGAGTGACCTTCAGAATGGAGCCCTGGTGATAGAATGTGAGCTATCCCCGCTCCAACCACCACTCCAGACAGACTCATGTAGCTGTGATACAGCAGCTTCCTTTCTACTGTACCTTTAAAGACGCTTGTGTTTCAGAGTGAGGTTTATTAAAGTGTTATTGATTATCTATGCTGCCAGAAGTGGTTAGGTACTGTACTCAATATGACTAATATGTTATATGACTGGCTAATATGTAGCCTAGCATGTACATTTTCAAAAGGCCTATGATCAATGTTATGTTATTTTTCCTAGAATGAATGAATCATATGGACAGTGATATGTCAGTGATACTGTAGCACCTCGATCCTCTGTATGATAGCCTACACTAATGCTGCTGTGATATGATGTTGATCTTAAGAAGCTGTAATCAGTTATACTTTTAAATAATGATGATGTGGTGGTGATATTGATGATGATGATGATGATGAAATATTGATAAAGCTGTCTGAGACCACTCTATCCACTCCTGACCCCTATATCTCTTGATTCAAATGTCCTTTGCTTGGGGATACTGCAGGCACATTCATTATTGAGATCATTTCCAGACGGGAAAAAAGGCACAGGCAAGTGCTCTCTTCCCATAAGAGACATTCTAAAAAAAACCATTTTGCAGTCCTACGTTTCTCACAGTGCGGAGTGCGCTTCATGTATTCGCGCAAGTGGATGTGTAGCACTTGTGTTTTATCGAGGCAATTCAAATTGTGTATCATTTACATAAATTAATCGCATAGTTTTGAATGTCCTTTCTGGAACCTAAACTGTCGACGCACGAGAAGGCGCATCCCTGAAAGCACGCGCTTCTGTCACAGGGGCTGAGTGCGGTAAACGCCCAGTGAGAGATTTCCGAGAGGTGGTGTCATTTTTTTAGCTCCAGAAGATTCTATTTATGTTAGATAGCTGTAATAGCTCAACCATAACTCAGGCTTGGCTGCTTGTACCCGCGAGAGGCTTTACGGAATCATATGACCTGCCGCTCATTCCAAAGATATCGGAGTGACCGAAAGAGCGCTCGCGCTACCGCGGCTTTTGACCACACAGTCTTTCCTCTTGCCGCACCGCGCGCATAAAAAAAATACTCATTTGGAAGATGTACCATACCACCGCAGAACATCAGAAAGACCTTGGATTTTAAGATAATACATATTGACGTTTTATATTACGGATATTACAGTTGAGAAGGGACACTGACAGAGCAGTAATGCCAGAAGAAAAAGGTAATGTCATCCTATTCTACCTCATGAGAGGAGTCTGTTTACTTTGCAGGGCATGAGTCTTGATGGATGAGTGCTTGTGCAGATTTGTATTCTACACATAAGATCAATTCGCCCCAGATATCAAAATATGATCCCCTAGCATCTTTGCCTTTGATGATTTATTGTACTTGATAGCATCAATAACATCAACCAACAACAACCCCCCTGCCATGAGTAGTAATAATGTGCCAGGATGATATGTTGCAACACTCCTTGAGATGCCTGCCAACACTGTCCTTTTGGGCACCTGCCTGCTGAATCTGAGACAAGATGCCTGGCCATTTGGGCATGTTACCAATGACAGGGCGCCCGGCTGGCTCAGATAGAAAAACACAAATATTTTATTATGAGACGCAGATATCTGTTACTAGTATATGT
>NC_139655.1:19341081-19346081 GCF_951799395.1 Argentina silus
GTCAGCGAGGGAGCAGAGGGTGCTTGTTGATTGATGATGTGAACATATGTGCCAGGCCAGGCCAGGTCTACTGCACATCCACATATAAAGAGATATAAAGAGGGGAGAAAGAGAGAAAGATGTTTGGGATGGGTAGTCAATAATCATCCCTCCTCTACCCCTGTGATAGATCTTAAGGTGGCTCCTTATGTGTATGGCCTGTGTCAAGAGTTGTGGGTAGTTATATAATCCATTAAAATAGGTGTGACCTAGTGGTTGGCCTACATCTGGTAAACAGATCCCCCCACCCTCTTTTCTATTTGTTGTACAGACAGGAAGTGAAAGACACAGGATCCCCTCAACAGGTCCAGGGCATGCTGGTCTGGTCTGGCTGAGAGAGAGGTACCCACCATCTCCTGCAATAGCTGTAGCTCTCTCAGCTGGACTCTGGCTGGGCCACATGGTTCAGATCAAGCCTGGTCCTTTTGAAGTGGCATAGAACACTTTATGAGGACGCTCAACTTTCCATTCTGAAATTCTGGGTTTATTGGTAGCATACATACTGTACCCACATGCTGAAGACTGGAAGTCTCAAACTTTCTGTGGACAGGCAGCAGTCTTGGCTCTCAAGTACTCTGATGTTCTGATTATATTTGTCCCCTGGTGTACTTTTATGTAAGAGTTCCTCAAATTAAATCAATAAAAATCTGGAAGTATGGCAAAGTAGATGTTGGGGTCAAACACTATAAGGCCATGGTGTTATCCAAAGAAAATTAACCTGAACATGAACTTCGATGACAACACAAAAGGGGAGACACACATGGTAACTTTATCATCCTAAGGATAATAAACACACACACACACACACACACACACACACACACACACACACACACACACACACACACACACACACACACCAGGGAAGGCTGGTGAAGGTAGAAATCGGAGGACAGGCTTATTGTAATGCATGAAATAGAATGAGAACCGTTCCTCATGCATTACAATGAGCCTGTCTTCCAAATTTCTACTTCCACCAGCCTCCCCTGACACACACACACACACACACACACACAAGAGCTACTGTTGTTGTTTAACTGGTCTTCCGCTCTATAAAACAAAAAAATAGCATTTCACCCATAAAGGAGGCCCTTGAACATTCTCCAAATGCTTTGACCCCTCCAGGTCTTAGTCCTCCGGTCGCGGTGGAGACCTCCGAGGGCTAATAAACACTGTTGGTTACTCTCCTGCCTTGTCATTTACCATGAACACACACCGTGCACAGAGAAGGTTGTAGAGTTCCTAACATGACTTTATCTAATTTGGACCTAAGTAAAGGCTAAACAGGGCCATTTCTCAAATTCTCAATGAGAGCTTTGGCAGACAAACAACATAGAGAACTTCTGAAAGGACACAAAAACTGGTTCTTGTTAAATACCGGGAAACACAGTCCTGTCTGCCCTGCTTAGTTGAATGGCATTATGTTTTGTCTTTGAATCCATCTGCGCAATGAACTCCCCTTTTGAACTCCAATTACGGGTAGCCATGGCGTCCCAATGAAACCGGTTAGACAACACCAATGTGTCCCAGAGAGCTAGAGGGGACAGAAACAAAGGGCCTCTTATTTATCTGATTAGTCGTCAGTATTGAAGGGATGATGTGAAGGCATAAGTATGCGAGTACATTGTGTGATCATAAATGGGAGAGGGCGAGGTGCTCATGTGGATGAAGAGTTCCTCGACAGACATTGTTCTATGTGTGTCTGTGTGTTTCCCCCTGAGACCTTGATGTTACTTATTGGACATTGTTAGTTGGTGTATGCACAACTGGCTTTTGGCTCAATCCTCCATACTCAGTACACAGACAGATACTTGTTATTACATGTTACAGCTTTGGGGATTACACATGTCACACACGTGTAAGCCCCATATGTAATGACTGTGTGTGTCTGTGTGTCTGTGTGTCTGTGTGTGTGTGTGTGTGTGTGTGTGTGTGTGTGTGTGTGTGTGTGTGTGTGTGTGTGTGTGTGTGTGTGTGTGTGTGTGTGTGTGTGTGTGCCTGCATGCGTTTAACATAATATGAATATGTGTTTGTGTTTGTGTACACATGAATGTCCAATGCAATACTGTATGTGTGTGTGCATCCATTATGCAGATTGTGTATATCCCAGGTGGTCTAACTCCTGTGTGTGTGTGTGTGTGTGTGTGTGTGTGTGTGTGTGTGTGTGTGTGTGTGTGTGTGTGTGTGTGTGTGTGTGTGTGTGTGTGTGTGTGTGTGTGTGTGTGTGTGTGTGTGTGTGTGTGTGTGCGCGCGTGTGCGTGTGTGTGTGTTGCAGTGTTTCACCAGCAGGCTGTCCACAGCCCTCTGGAGCAGAAGCAGGGGGGCGGCTCCATCCCCTGTCAGAACTGTGGCAAGGCCTGCAAGGGGGAGGTCCTGCGTGTGCAGAACAAACACTTCCACATCAAGTGCTTTGTCTGCAAAGGTACGTCCTGTACAACCCTGACCCCTTAACCCTCACCTCTAACCCTAACCCTCCAATTAGAGAGTCTCACGGATACAAATCCAAACACAGACTGATGGCTTTAGATAGTATACAGTACAGTAGATACTTGTATTATTATTATTATGATTATTATTATTAGTTGCTGCGTCCTTTATGAGAACGGACAGTCATTATCTATTGCAGGATAACATGGTGTTTGCTGTAGGTAGTGTCCTCCACTCACGCCACAGTTGGCCATCATGCTATTGGATCTCACCCACCAGACTACGACCATCCAAAACAAAGGCCATACAAAGATGATAGGGCAGATCAAAACAAACAAAGAGCAACAGATTTATGGTGTGTGTGTGTGTGTGTGTGTGTGTGTGTGTGTGTGTGTGTGTGTGTGTGTGTGTGTGTGTGTGTGTTTGTGTGTGTCTAGGTGTGTGTGTGTGTGTGTGTGTGTGTGTGTGTGCGTGTGCGTGCGTGCGTGCATGATTGCGTGCTTGCGTGTATGCATGTGTCTGTGCCTGTGTATGTGTGTGTATGTGTGTGTGTGCGTGCTCGTTTCCCAATGTTTGTGTTGGGTGTCTTGTATCCTGCCCCAGCCATCTCAGTATTATGATGGTGTTAATGCTCCAGTCTTTCACTAGGGGCTTGTGTCAGCGTGATGTTGTTATGAACACAAAGCAGGGTTGCTCGGAGACCAGCAGGGTCAGGACAATGTTGAGCGCTTCCTGGAGTTTAACGCGTTTATTCTTACATCTGTGTGTAGCGCCGCCGGACACCCTGGGCATTCCTCTCCTCCTCTAGGAGCGAAAAAAATACCCTCGAAGAAGAGAATGACGGCAGGTCTACTGACATTGTCGAAGTTGATTAGCTTTTCCACGTCGAAATGTTCTTCCTCAAGTGGTTTCTGATTTATGGAGAATTGAATCTGGCCTGAGGGGCAATGTGAAGATGATGTGAAGATGATGTGGTTGTAATCTATAACCTAAGGCAACACACATTTTTTATAGTGGTTAATGCTTGAAATATTAATTTAGAACATTATTGAACGCATATCAAGAAGAAATATGAATAATTAAAATAATTGAATATTTATTATCTTTTCGACACAGGGTTAGAAATGATTGTGCCTCACACAGATTTGAAGAGCCTCAATTAAGAGGCATTAAATGTCAGGCATTTAAGGAGGTGTATTAATACGCTAACAGACTCAACACTGAGAGGGAGAGACAAGTATGGGTCCATTCACACCCCACCCTAACTCACCCCCACCTCCCCATGATGAAAAAAGACCACCCTTCCACAGGCTATAAAGGGACACTCACCCAGCCCTCCCCTGCCCAGAATTCCACAGCAGGAATGCATAAATTCAATTTCCATCTAATTTTTCCGATGTATAGTGACAGATTTGTTCATGAAGCATGAGACAAGGGTGGGGCTGGGGGTGGGCTGAGACACATATCCAGATGTGGATTGACCAGTGCTTGAGGGAAACATTATTGCCCTTAACGACAGATTTAGGGTCAGATTACCCCTACCTCTAAACCGTCAACATCACTGTGATGAAAACAATACTTGACTCTGTATCAGTGGTTAGGGGAAACTTCTACGCAGTCAATCCTTAAACCATCAGGGCTGTATAAAGCCTAAAGGCTAAGTCTAAAGGCTGACCTGGAAGGGAATCAAGCATATGACCTCTCCGTTTAACTTATCGACAATTACAGTGTGTGGGTGTTAGCCAGGGGCTAATGGTGCCAGTGCGGAATGGTGAAACCTTTAGCACTTTGCTAGTGATTTGCTATTAGCGCTATGGAGTGCAGGGGTATTAATTTAATGTAACCCCTCAGTGGCCCTGCAAGACTGATAGCATCAGACCCAGGAGTGCTAACCACTAACACTAAACACAGCTCCAGACACTAGCCTCTCTGTGGTTTTATCATGTGAGTTTTAATTAAGGTTTTTATGAGGATCACTGTCAAGACACAGCCTATGCCTGTTAAGGAAGTGTTTTTTGTTTATGTAAGAAATGTGTCTGGCACTAAATGTCCTGTTATGTCTGTTTCTCTGACACACGAATGATTAGTTAATATGCGAAAATTTAAAAAATGAAGGGGTTGGACTCAACTGGTGCCTTCGCTGTCTGGCAGAACATCGAGAAAGATGTTTATCTTGGTCTGTTTTGTCTCTCATGGTGGATGATAACATCACAATAGCATTTTCATACTGTGGGGAATACCAATTGCCAGCAGAACTATGGATACACCTTATCTCTCCATACAAGCACATGATATATACACATGACACAAGATAAAGGGCAACAACTGCTAGCGATATCAGCTATCAGCTGTCATTATAACCAAATTGGTTCCGTGGTGGAACTGTGGGTAGTAAATACACTCATACTCACATGTCCTCCGCTATTTGCACAGCAAGTGGACTATAGGGAGGAAGTAGTGAAACAATAGCAGCTGTTTTGGATGTTCTCAGTGGGGTGTTGGCTGTTGGCCTCCCTCGTTCTTGGAGCGCCCTT
>NC_139655.1:19353581-19386081 GCF_951799395.1 Argentina silus
ACTGAATCATCTCTTTACTGAAGCTTTTAACCTGACAGTCTGAACTGAACACAGTAACATAGCAAGTAGCACAGCAAGAGATACTGTAGAGGTTCCACTTTAAGTCAGATGGTCAATAAGATATTGTCTGATGCAATGGGAATTGTATCCACTAACATATAAACATAACATAAACATATTGATTAAGTTATGACCATGTGTTTTGTGTGTGTGTGTGTGTGTGTGTGTGTGTGTGTGTGTGTGTGTGTGTGTGTGTGTGTGTGTGTGTGTGTGTGTGTGTGTGTGTGTGTGTGTGTGTGCAGACAGCCGTTCCCTGCCGGTGACCGGGTGACGTTTAACGGGAAAGAGTGTATCTGCCAAAAATGTACACAGCCCTTGCCTGCCAACAGCCCTGCACCCATACAGGCCGTCCACAGTGAGTTAGAGAACTCTAGCTCTATCTGTCTTGTATCTGGTTGGGATCTTAAGATTTCAATCATTTCAACTATATTTAGTAATGCATGGTTCTTAACTTGTCTCTCTCTCTCTCTATTTCTATCATTCTCTGTGTCCAGACTGTTGTGGCTGTGGGAAGGAGTTTAAGAATGAGCAGTCTCTGGTGGCGCTGGACAAGCACTGGCACCTTGGCTGCTTCAAGTGTAAGGTCTGCAACAAGGTGCTCAACGCAGAGTACATCAGCAAGTGAGTTCTGCTTAACACGACCTCCCTACAACACCAGACACACAACTTCAATGACTAATATATTTGGACAGGACAACACCCAGATTACCAGATTAACCAGATATACATTATAAAGTATGAAGAAACAACACCCCAAGACGCAGCTACATATTACTTGTCAGACATACAGAACTGGTATTCCATACTGGTCCACAAAATCTTCTAAAGGAGGGGTTTGGAGGGTTCTTTTGACCATTGTTTTGGATTCCTCATTCCTTAATCATTATCTGGTAGGATTTATGTCCAAATCAGATTTGGGGTTTGAATTATATTGAATATTATATGAATCCCAAAAAATGAAAACGGCCAATTTTGGTACAGTCAATTAGCTTATTTATCTTATATTATCTGTTTCAAATGATAGAAACCATTTGAGAACAATCTGAGATGGTGGGTGTCATGGCTTGTTGATTTGACATGGTATGACCGTACAACACCATCCTCCCCAGACCTCAACACAACCTCCCTACAACCTCCCTACAACACCATCCTCCCCAGACCTCAACACAACCTCCCTACAACCTCCCTACAACACCATCCTCCCCAGACCTCAACACAACCTCCCTACAACCTCCCTACAACACCATGCTCCCCAGACCTCAACACAACCTCCCTACAACCTCCCTACAACACCATCCTCCCCAGACCTCAACACAACCTCCCTACAACCTCCCTACAACACCATGCTCCCCAGACCTCAACACAACCTCCCTACAACCTCCCTACAACACCATCCTTCGCATCTCTCAACGAAACCTAATTACTGTGCCAACCTCCACAGCCTTAGCTCAGTTCTACTTGCTTATGATCCTCTTGTAGTCTCCCATGTGGGCTTCTGTCCATGTCACATTATGACGATGTCTCTCACTTTATGTGTTTTACCTCAACAGAGATCTCTGTGTGTGTCGTTCCTCAGACACCACCTGTCAGAACTGGATGTCACCCATAGAGAGAGTATTTGATGGTAGCTGATTATTTCTCTCTTGCAGGGATGGGATCCCCTACTGTGAGGTGGACTACCATGCCATGTATGGCATCCAGTGTGAGAGCTGCAAGAAGTACATCACTGGGAAAGTACTGGAGGTACGTATGTATGAATCTATGGGTGGAGTGCTGGAACAATGGATGGATGAAATGAATCTTCTGTATAAGCTTCTATGGTTTCAGGTACAACTTCCTCATAGGCACAGACCTTGGATCAGACTACCCTCCCGCAATCCTTCCATTCACCATTAGGGGAAAACATAAAACTGACCTGAGATCGATCAGTGTCTAGTGACTTTATTCTACTCAGATGCAGTGCTTACTCAAACCATTCATTCTTTCCTGTTAGTCCTTCGAGACTAGACTACAGATATCCAGTGTCTGTGGTCTGCCTGTTTGTTTATTCCATCTCTACCTCCTGAGCGTCCCCTGCTCCCTCTCTATCTCTGGGCTAATGGCTTTGACCCTCTCCTCTCTCTATTCCCTTCCTCCCGTCCTCTCGGTTCCCCCCCCTCTCTCTCTCTCTCTCTCTCTCTCTCTCACACGCATGCACACACACACAGACACACACACACACACACACTTAATTACTTAATACAATTGCATTCAGTGAGATACAACTCTCAAATGTTCTTATTTGTTTACAACAAATATATTCACGTCATCCATTAGGTATCATCCAATGCTATAGTCAAAACAACACTAGTCTGTTTTTGTTGTTGTTGAAATAATAAACAAGATATACTGTCAAGATCTGCTTCAGCAAAAATAAGGCATCATTGTCACATCTACCTCCTTGAATCGGACCCTCCACCGAGAGAGAGAGAGAGAACAGGGGTAGAAATCAATGAGTGTGAGATGACTTCAGTGAAAAGAAGCTTGTTTTACAACGGTAGAGCGGAGGGTTATGGGATACTCTCTCTGGGGGGAGGGAGCAGGGGAACATGGGGAAGGAAGGCTCTTAGAGGGGGTCTTGGAAACGCGCCGTAACTCCCGTTGAACAGACACACAGTTATGGAAGAAACAACAATGCTCCCTTCACATCTCCCTTTCTCTCTCACACTCTCCCCTTTCATAAACTCGTGTCCGGTTCCAGGGCTTGGAACAGTTGTAGAAACATGATGACCATGCTTGTCTCTTTTATCCCTCTTTGCATCACATCATCACACAAAATCTAGTATACATATATCATCATGCCAGGAGTGGTATATATTTCATCTGTGTTACATGTTTCTAGGCCCTACAGTGTTGGGTCTGTGGCCTGAAGACCGCCAACCCCAGTCAGTCAGACATAGATTAAAGGACATGACGTGTGTGTGTACTGTATGTGTGTGATAACATTGCAGAGAGGAAAAAGGGGTCACGGCGGTGGTTTGTGTCACCATACAAGATCAGCATTAAGGCTACATCCTAAAACTCTGGCTATGGTACAGCAAATATCTTTGACCTTCACTATTTGCAGGAATTTATTGTATTTATTAATACAGCTATTCTCAGACCAAATCACAGTACATTGCATACTGGTCATAGTTAGCAGGGTTACTCTCAGTCACATGTACCCTGCACTTTAGAGGAATGGCAGGGATTTTTGCCGTTAAATGTCATGGCATTTGAATTTCATCAAGGCATGGTGCACAAACGGATAAGTCAATAGAGAGGCCTTCAGTTGAGTGGTCATGGATAGAGGGGAGTTTGGTTTCTGTTGATGAACAGAGTCTCAGCAGATATGGATTAGATAAAAATAAATGTGCATACAGTACATTTATGGAGAGAGAGCTGAGTAATACACAAAGTCCATAGTGCAGGACAGAGAGTGAATAGGGTTATGGTGCAGGTTAAAAAGGTAGAAGGGAGAGGAAGAAAAGGTTTTAGGTCCTATATTGATCTGTTTTTGGTTGGATGGTTTTAAAGACAGGACAAAGAGAGCAGACAATGTAATGCTTCTCTGCACACCCAAATCTGTTCAGCTGCTCCCCTCCCCCCTGCTCTAACCTCACTTACCCTAAATCCATTATGAGTTTCTAAATGGATCACCTCCCCTGCCTGCCTAGCCCAAAAAACTGAGGGTAATTGGGGGGGGGGGGGGGGGGAGCAGAGAGAGAGGGGTAGAGAGAGAGAGAGAGAGAAATAAATATAATTAGAAGGGCAACCTTCCTCTCACCTCTTTTAACAGTTCTGCACCTGGTGACCATGTCCATAACCCAAAACACAACCGTATCAAACCCACACCTCCATCACAAACCTCAAACATGACAACCCATAGGGCCTCCATTCAAACTGCCAGCTCATCATTTTAGGAACTCAAAACCTTGTCTATATGCAACAACTGGCATTTTCCCCAGCAAGTTTACAAAGGAAGTACTGTATTTTCATACAGTTCAAGCATTATCTACTTTCCTCCACTGTCATACCTTCTATTTTTTTTTATGTGAATCCCATCCTGGCCTCTTATCATGGTGTATCATTTGAAAGCTATGCCGTAGAGTTTCAAAGGGAACTTCCTCTCTCTCAGAGAAGTTCCGCTCCTCAGAGATAAGCATGAGACAGGGTGTTATCCAGGAAAGAGGGAGCTGATAGGCTATTTCCTGATGTCCCATTGCCATGAGACATGATGCAGGAAGAGCAGGCCTGACCGCCCCAGGGGGTTGTGGGTAATAAGCCCATCATGAGGCATGATGGGACATTTCAGTGAGAGAAGGAGAGCTTTTAGGGGCGTTATTGAAGAGTTATTATATTATATATATGAAGAGTTATTCAGGTGAATGTGAGAGAATGTCATGTTGGTTATGAGACATTCTGTACATTTTTTGTTTGCCATAAAACTGCAAAGGGTGAGAGAGAGACAGACAAAGAGAAAGAGAGGGGAGAGAGAGCTAGGGACAGAACTTTTTTTTAGCACATTTTTGCCACCTCTAAGGGTTGTGAACGAATGAATGATTAGTGCTTTTGCAAACGCAACCTTAATGCAATCCACACCTTGACATCACCACAATAATATACACACATACATCAGCTCTAGCACCCCAGACAGCAAGAATGTGGAATTATATACAGTAGGTACTAAGTGGTGGCTACTGTATCATGAGATTAGCATCTGATTATGTGTTCAAATAGATGAGAGCAATTCTGTAGATACCCTAGTCACTCAGTTAATAGTCCAGAACTGTAGAGATTGTTAGTTATATTAGTAATCCGATAGTCGGTATCTCTCTGCAATGGGACAGTACATAGCAGTGTTTTGTTATACCAGAGCACCCTCGTGTGTTCAGCATTAGTATTGCAGTTTCTTTAATGTTAGGACTATCAGGCTCCCCTTTAATTAGTAATGTAAATTGAATAAGCGAAATGAATTTGAATTAGTTTACAGGAACTTGAGGGAATGGCTCATCCAGCTGTGTCAGCTCTCTGTAAACCAATAAAGCTTCATACCAAAATGCTGTCTCAGTGCATTCTGTAAGCTGCACCATGATATGTCTTTGTGTGGAATTACTTTTGAAAAAGGGTTATTGGTGTAATTTCTACTAGATAAAAGCCCTGTATCACATATTTAAAAAAATATATTTAAAAAACAAGGTGTTTGAATGTATCTGCAGCATTATTACAGATATGGTTCTATCTGCTTCGTCTGTGACTCCAGTATCATGTATCTCAGTGTTGTGTTTCCACTTGGTCCAGTCTGGTGTATGACCTCATGTCTGTCTGTCTGTTTGTCTGTCTGCCTCAGGCTGGGGAGAAGCACTACCACCCTACATGTGCCCGTTGTGCCAGGTGTGAGCAGATGTTCGGAGAGGGAGAGGAGATGTACCTTCAAGGTAAACCTCTACCCCTCATTATCTCTCTCTCAACCTCTATCTCTCTCTCAACCTCTATCTCCCTCTCATTTTCTTTCATCCCTCCCTCTTTTTGACTCTCTGCCTCCCTCTTTTTCTGCCTCCTTGTCCCTCTTTCTTTCACTTTCTCTTCCGTCAGAAATGGACAGAGAAACACAAAAATATCCATATAAATCAGTATAGAAATGAACTTCTGTAATAGGCCAGCTGCTATAAACCTACAGTAGATCAGTCTATGGCTAATGAATTGGATTACGATATGAATTTATGGCAGTGGTATGAATCACCACATACACGCACACGCACACGCACACGCACACGCACACGCACACGCACACGCACACGCACACGCACACACACACACACACACACACACACACACACACACACACACACACAGCCCTTTTATTTACTGCTCCCAGAGGAACAGGAGCTGTTAACTTGGCTCCAGGCTGTGATTTACTTCAACTCTTTCCCTGCCATCTCTTAGCCATCCGACAGCAATACATTTCCTTGTGGAAATGGCTTCCGGAGATTAGGGCTGGTATGAGCATAATTCTCTGTGACAGGGAGAGAATGAGGAAAATAAACAGACAGATGAGTCATGTAACAGCCCTCAAAATGGTGTTTGTGTTTCTTTGATGGACACTGGGGTCAGAAATTAACTTTGGATATGAACAATCAATGATACTCTCTCCCTCTTTCTCCCTCAGGTTCCTCTATCTGGCACCCTCCATGCAGACAGGCAGCCAGACAGGAGGAGAAGAGTAAGGTGAGTGTACAGTATACAGTATGCCTCATTAAGAACTCATTACAAGGAACCAGGTCACAGACACGAGGTGGCACTCCCACACAATCTACTACCACACAGACAGGACCTGTTACCCAGGGTTCTCTACCCTACAGTAACTCTGTATCAGTTGCATACCAGCCCCCCCCTCCCCCTCCCTCCCCAATATAATTCAGCTCTTGTTCCCAGAAGCAGGTGCGGATACAGCTCAATGACGTCCCTGAGCATCAGGTTTGTGACGTACAGCCCAACCCCAGCCCAACTCCTCTCATCCCCTCACTCTCTGCATGGGTTGACCCTGCCCTTTACCCCTGAACTTCAACCCCTGACTGGCTTCACGCTCTGTAGCCACCTAGCGGGCCTGTCCACCTATAGGCCACAGCACTCCCTTACCCATAAAACCTGTTGGCCTGATCATGTGATCATGTGACCGCACACTGACCAACGCTGTGACGCAGGAGTCACCAACTCTGGTCCAGCGCCGCATTAACACACCTGTTGATTCAACTAATCAAGGTCATGATGACTCGATTGGTGGAATCTGTGCTGTGCTGGAACAAAAGCCTGCGCACCCTGTAGCTTTCCAGGACCAGGTTTGGTGACCACTGCTGCAGAGGGTAGTATTGTCACAGCTTGATGAAGTTGGCACTGATCACTTTGAACCCAGTGGAGATTCACTAATGACCAACTGTACTGTGTTTGTCTGACATCACAGTCACAGTATGTGTCAGGGGACATTTTTGCTCACTACACCACTTACCAGGAATGTTGTTAGAATGTTGTTAATGTTGTACTAGAAGATTTTGAGTAGATGAGTTATATGTTAGCGATTAACGTAGGCAATTCTAGTCTTAAACATGCACTAAATCTGGACTCACTTAGGTTTGCAGAGGTGAAGCATGAGCTTTTAGTTAAAGATAAATACTGTATTATACATACTGTATTCACAGCATGTAGTTTAGTTCTAAGGTCTGCTCCCTCTCTCTCTCTCTCTCTCTCTCTCTCTCTCTCTCTCTCTCCCTCTCTCTCTCTCTCTCTCTCTCTCTCTTTACTTCTCGTTACCTATTCCCTGTTCCTATTAACAACAACCAGTTAATCCCCTTGTTGTGGATGTTGCAGGTGACCAGGACCTCATCTGAGAGTATCACCTCTGTCCCAGCCTCCAGTACATCTGGCTCCCCCAGCAGGGTCATCTATGTAAGCACTAACCTTCCCTCACCACCAGGGGCCAGTGACAGGGCAGCAAAAGAACATGAGAACACTGGTGGTTATCTATCCTGGTCCCGGAGTGACAGGATGTAACAACGTTTGTTCCATTTGCTGGAGCAAAATCCTGTGCACCCTGCAGCTCAGCAGGACCAAGATTGGTGACCACTGCTTCAGAGTTCAACTCTTCATTTACATAGAAAGTAGAGTCAATAGAATACACTTGAAAGTTATTCTCATTGATAATTGAATTGAACACTGAACTGTTGTATTCCTCTGTGTCTCAGGCCAAACTAGGAGATGAAATGCTGGACTATAAGGACCTTGCTGCTCTTCCAAAGGTCAAGGCCATCTACAACATAGACAGGCCCGACATGCTGTCCTACTCTCCCTACGTGAGCTACCCTGCAGAAGAGAGACACTACGGAGAGGTACTGTAGGGTACAAGAATGGAGGGGAAGAGGTCTCTCTCTCTCTCTCTCTCTGTCTCTCTCTCTCTCTCTCTGTCTCTCTCTCTCTCTGTCTCTCTCTCTCTCTCTCCTTTTTCCCACGCTCCCTCTCGCCACAGGCATACATAGAGCTGACCCTTCAACATTTTCTCCCTTACTAAGAGAAAAGAACTAACCTTCATTCATCAGTCGTACACAGAAACACTTCAGTGAAGTAAAGGACATGTTTTACTTCCTATAGTGTAAAGCTAACTCATTCCTTCAGTTTCTCATGGCTTACTGACAAAATGTCTCAAATTGGTCATACATTCAAAATATATTATCTATATCAATAGATGTATGGGTCACACAATTCTACTTTGTATAGTTTTGATTGTATATCACAATTTGCTTTGGAATGGTATATTTTGGATCATATTCATTGAACCAGATGAACATTTCCAATCTGCTAACTACAATATTAACAAATGTCATATCATTGTTTGTTGATTAACTCATGTGACCTCATGTGAGTTCATCTTACTCATTTGCTTTCTCCCCTTCTTCATTTGCAGTCACCCCAGTTGCTCTCTCCTACGCTAACAGAGGTAAAATACCACAGTATGGACCTCATACAGGGCTCCACCCGCAAATGACTCATTTGACCATTCCCCTTAACGTTGTTTTATGTATTATACAGTACTTCTGCAATGTTATTGGATGATTGTGTTAGTACATTGTCTGTGTGTGTGTGTGTGTGTGTGTGTGTGTGTGTGTGTGTGTGTGTGTGTTTGATGTCAGAAGGGTGTTTCATGGAACTATGCTGGCCATAAAGTGATTGATCCCGTCCATTAAAAGCATATCACTGTAATCATTGTCATCAGATGTGGAGAATACATTCCTCTCTGATACCGTCCAATAATTATACCCCACTGTGATTGCAGAGGGACTGAACGTTTGGTATTAGGTATTTGGCTGAATGTATGGTGTGTATGACATAATTTCCTGTGTGTTTCCAGGGTGATGGAGAGAAGTCTCCCCGTCAGAGGAGGCCCTCCAGCCCCAGCTCTAACAGCTCCCTGGGGGGGTATGGACGATATACCCCATCCCGCTCCCCCCAGAACTACAGCAGGCCAGGTACACCCCCAAACCTCTCTCCCTTCTATTGTGATTGTATATCAAATACTGCATTTATATGTCTATTTATAGAAATAATAATTGTAATATAAAAAATACATAAGTAACTATGTTATTTTTTATCGTACATCATGTTGTTGTATGCAAATCCTTTGATTTGACTACAGAATTCTATTCATTTCTTGCTGTTCTTTTTTCCACTTGTGAATTTTCCTATGCCAACATTTCATGAATTTCACTCCATTCTCCTCTTTGAATGAGGCGGCAATGCCAGCACTACAGATGTAATTGTAAATTTACAATTGTACCACCCTGCATGAAGGCAAAAATGCGTTCTTTTATGATAAAAAGAAGCACTTTTGTTGAATGTCCATTTTCCTCCATGAGAGACTGAATATGTTGTTTCATCCATTCTGATTGGCTGCCCAGGCCCAGAGCTATACATTGGTGGTAGATACAGTGGCCAGGCACATGACTCCCTCCCTCTCCCCTCCGCGTACATGGGAGGCCATAAGTACCCCTCCACCTGGGCTAGGGACTCCTCCTCCCTCCCCATGCACTACTCAGGGGGTGGTAAATACCCTGCTGGGTCACCAGGGGGATGTGGGGGTATCTCCCTGCCCCTCAACCCCACCACCCTGGCCATGCTCCAGCAGCACAACTACATCCCCTACTTCAGAGGTACAGATGCACGCTGGTATGGGCCACGGCCAAGTCCAACACAGATCAGGTCTATGGTCTCTATGTATGTGAACTCTATTTAGAGACTCACTCTGGCCACTCTGTGA
This sequence comes from Argentina silus, assembly GCF_951799395.1. Taxonomy (NCBI): domain Eukaryota; kingdom Metazoa; phylum Chordata; class Actinopteri; order Argentiniformes; family Argentinidae; genus Argentina; species Argentina silus. The sequence continues at coordinate 19,363,465 of NC_139655.1, forward strand.
TGGACTTGGTTTGGTTCCTGGTGTGTGGAGTGCTGTGATACTGTAGTTGGGCCTCATGTGAGCCCTTTAAAGTAGACCTGCACTTGGAGTGACGACAGTAAATGGACCCCATCCTAGCTGTGTGCACCAAACCAATTGATAGTTATAGATAGCCCACACTGTGTTTCGTATAAGGATCACATTGAGGGTTTTAGAGTTACTGTTTTACTTTTTAATGAGATATGGGGAAATATGTCATGTAACAGTGTATCCCACATTATTTGCATGGTTTCTGTTGCTGTTGCTTTGGAATAATGGTTTTGCAAATGAGGCCTATTGTTTCTCTAGTTTGAGCCCCTCAATCCCCCACCCACTCCCTATCACACTTGAACATACACTAGAGCACTGTTTTATAGATTTGAAGGACTATATCTTCCCCCTTCCTCATGCACGAGGTTGCCTTACTCACCACACAGGTGTGATGTGCCAAACCACCTCCCTGTGCTTCGTTTCCATCTCCCCCTATCCTCCCCCCTAGGCTTCAAACAGGACCCCCTATCCGAACCTAAACCTAGGACATCCCTGCACCTCAATTTACCTCCTCACCAGACCGGTAAAGCACCAGACCCCCCTGGTCTCTCCTCTCTCTCTGTGTCTCTCTTTCTCTCTGTGTACCTACTGGTTGTGTTGGGTCTCTTGTTGTGCATCAAGGTGTCATGTTGGGACCAGTCAGTTTGTTGTTCTGCTTGCCCTTTCTTATTGTGTCTGTGATAGATTTTCTCTTCTTGTCTCCAGGTTGTCTTAGTATTCTCTTTTTGCATGGGAACCTTGTGGACATACTGTACATACTTGTGGATATGTTGATACAGTGCCCTGGCATTTGTGTACATATTGGTTTCACCATTCAGACATTACCACATTTTATGCATAGTCTCCTTATTTCAGGGTACCCAAAAGTAATGGGATCAACAGATTTATCAAATGTCCAAATTAAGCACTAATGTTGAGTATTTGGTGGACAAGCCTTTGCATGCAATAACTGCCTAACGTCTGCGACCCATTGACTCCACCAGACACTGGGTTCTTTGGTGATGCTCTGCCAGGCCTGTACTGCAGCCATCTTCAGTTGTTGTTTGTTTTGAGGTCTTTTTGCTTAAAATATTATCATCAGGAAATGAAATGCATGTTCAATTGGATTTAAATCTGAACATTGACTTGGCCAGTCAAGACCTTTCCATTTTTTGACCCTGAAAAACTCCCTAGTTGCTATGGCAGTATGTTTTGGGTCATTGTTTTACTGTATGATGAAGTGCCATCCAATGAATTTGGAGGCATTTGCTTGCACTCGAGCAGACAAGATGTTTCTGTACACTTCAGAATATATTATGCTGCTGTCAGCAGTTACAATCGTCAATTAAGACAAGTTAACAAGTTCTAGTGGCAGCTATATATGCCCAAACCTAATACCCCCTGCATCATGTTTCACAGATGAGGTGGTGTGCTGTAAATCTTGGCCAGATCCTTTTTTATCCAAACTTTCCTCTTTCAATCACTCTGGTCCATGATAATATTCATCTTATCTATCCACAATACCTTTTTTCCAGACCTGCAGGCTTTTTAGGTACTTTTTAGCAAACTGTAACATGACCATCCTTTTTGAGGATAACTAGTGGTTTGCACCTTGCAGTGAAGCGTTATAGTTTGGCTGGTGATGTATTCTGCGGAGGGTAGTCTCTGACACATTCGCGCCTACCCCCTGGAGAGTTTTCCTGATCTGTGGGACAGTTGTTATGGGGTTGTTCCAAAATGTTGATTCAGCCTAATAATGGCTTCCTTGACTTTCATTGACACCTCTTTGGTCCTCCTGTTGACAGACACCAATAGCAAACTCCGAAGGCAAATGCAAAGCCTAGAATCAATACTACACATTGACAGCTCGCTTATGCCTGCACAAATGATGTGATGGAACACACCTGACTTACCAGAAACACCAGTTGAAACCAGGTGAAACCAATATATACACAAATACCATCAAATAAAAGCTGAGAATCTCTACTTTAACCTTATAGTAATGTTTGATTTAAATTTCAAACTTTTGGAATGTAGAGCCAAAAGAAGCTTCACTGTCCCATTACTTACGCAGGGCACTGTATGTGTATTTCAGTTACATGTAGTATTGAGAAGAAGGTGGCTGATGAATTTCCATTCTGTGGTTTTTAGTTTTGTGCTACAGTGCAGTATACTGTATGTCTGGTGGGATGTAACTGTTGGCTTGCCCTTGACTTGAAAATGACTGCTTGTTTCTTTCTATATTCTTTTGTCTTGCTGTTGTTGATATTTTTTGGACAATGCTTTGTCTTTTTATTGTTATCCAGCGTTTTTTAACCGTGAACCCCTTGGTGTCAGGTGGTGTTTGTGTATGGAGTGAATCTGGGTGAAAGTGCAGGTTGTTCTTGGGTGTGGGAGGGGGTTGCTGACATGGTGGTAGTGGTGTGGGTGGGTCTACAGTATGATTAAGGGAAATGGTCTAGTATCTAGATCAGTGGCCTGGGGCAGAAGCACAAGATGAGTCACACACAGTACTGAGTATTGAATTAGTGTCATGAAAATGGTTGACATGACCGAAACGTTGACCAATAAACGTGTGTTAGGGAGTCATTTGTACAGTATCACTGAATTGCATAAAGAAATGAGATAACGAAAATGGATCCCTCAGCACTACCCAACACAGGCTCAGCAGCAAGATCAGCCAAACTGTGGAGGCCCACTCTAATATCCATCAGGCCTTTTGACTATCAGGCAGATTTACTGGGCTCTTCAGAGGGAATGCTCCATGATAAGTGGGGAATTTCACTGTTGTGGGACTGATAATGTCTCATGAGCAAAAACAGTGAGAGAGAGAGAGAGAGATAAATAAATAGAGAGAGAGAGAGAGAGAGAGAGAGAGCAGAAAGAAAGTGGGAAAGAGAGAGAACAAAATAGATAAAGAAGAGATAGACGGATTAAGTTGCAGCTGAACGTTTGCACTATAAATCAGATGGGCTGTCTAAGGTTAATGTGGTTTTTCCATAGAAAGGCAGAGAGATGGAAAGTAAAGTTTTCAGAGAGGAAGATGAAAGAGAAGGAATGGAGGAATGAAAGAGTGGAGTGGCGGAGCTGTAATTTGGGGTCTGGTTGCCAGTTGCAGTGGCACATCACATGGTGCTCTGGGCTGCTTGCCTTTCAGGCTCAAGCGGTTCCTAACACCGCATGAAAGAGTGCTGGTTGTTTTTATATACTGTGTTTGGTTTTAATGGGCTATCAGGTTCACTGTCTACTTGGTGAGAGTATATTTAAGTGTTTGAGTGATTGTGTTTGTGGATGTGTATCCCTCTCACACAATTAGAAATAGTATAACATATATACAGTATATATATCATGTTTAAATATGACTGTAGTAATGAGTAATGGAGACACAGAGAGTGAGAGAGAGAGATGATAAGAAGAGGAGCATAAGGGAGGTAGAGAACAAGCAAAGAGACAAAAAAGAGAGAGAGTCGGAGGGATAAATGGCACAGTGGCAAAAAGCAAAGATCTTAGCATTATAAGTTCCTATATGATGAAAAGCTACCACACTAATTATATGCTTATTTATAGATGGCATAGTTGATGGGTCATTTCCCCCCCCTCCCCTGCTCCTATCCTCCCAGTCCAGGCCCCCTCCTCTGACCTCCCCCGTCCCTCAGGCTTAGAGACCTGCCTCAGCTCCAGATGTGTGGAGGAGCTGCCCTGCAGATACACTGAGGCCTGCACTAACAGCCCTGTGTGTGCGTGTGTGTGTGTGTGTGTGTGTGTGTGTGTGTGTGTGTGTGTGTGTGTCTCAGAATGACATCATCCCCTTGCATCCCAGCCGCTGCTTTGCTCAGCCTTTTGTTCCTCTCACAAAGGGAGTGTGTGTGCTCACACAACTAAAATCCCTCTCATCTCTTCTCTTCCTCCTACTTTCTTGTCTTTCTCTCCACTCTCCCTCTGTTCTAAGCTCTGAATGTAGATGTGTATTAGCTCTGGCCTGCAAGGTGCCAGTAACTTAATCACCCAGCCTGTATGACACAATGCATTGTGTTGGACTGTGGTCATAATCCTACACAGACACACACACACACACACACACACACACACACACAGACACACAGACACACGCACACACACACACACACACACACACACACACACACACACACACACACACACACACTTTTTAACATGCTTTCACGTCCGCAATGCATTTGTTAAATGTAAAGTACCTTCTCCCTTTACATGATGGTCATAAACTACAATGGTGCAAGAAATGTTATTTGATTTCTAAATGGCAGGGTTATCAAGTCAACTTGATAATTGTAGTGACAGTTCAGCTTTGACCAATAAAGCACAGCATAACTCTCCCTCTTTGCCCCTCTTTTTTGTCCACCACTCTTGCTGCCCCCCCCCCCCCTTTCCCCATGGAGGTAGTGAAAGTGGTCGGAGTACCCCCAGTTTGTCCACTTATTCCGACGGCAAATCTCCCTCCTCTACGTACGTGGCTGCCCCCCGGCATTTCCATGTACCAGGTAGGCTTTACCTCGCCGCTTCGCTCTCTCACCCCTGACCCCTGACCTCCCTCGCTCCTTCCCTGTTTATTGCCTCCCACCGTCTACTGTCCAGGTCTGACAAGGTAACAACTACATATGGATGTAAAGTGACCTCTCATGTCTGGAGTTGAACCTGCCCTTTACTCTCACTGTCCTCCTGTTGTCTTTTTATGTGTTGTTGGTCATCTCTCTACTTGTCTTTCTGTCTGAGCTATTGTATGTCTCTGTATTTGTACCTGTCTGTCTGTCTGTCTGTCTGTCTGTCTGTCTGTCTGTCTGTCTATCTGTCTGTCTGTCTGTCTGTCTGTCTGTCTGTCTGTCTGTCTCTGTCTCTGTCTCTGTCTCTGTCTCTGTCTCTGTTTCTGTCTCTCTCTCTAGCCTGTGTCTCTCTATATTATGTTAAGTACTGTGTGTACCACTCAATAGCCCTACTGTAATATCACCTTGTAATGCCACCACATACTGGTATCACAAGGTTCACATGTCCATTTTTGATGACATCATAACTGGCTGACAGATCTAGACTGCTCTCTGTAAATCTGTCAAATTTACTTGATAAGTATTGACATTTTTATAGTGTATTGCTCGTGACATTGGTTTTTCTACTAGTAAAATTCCATTGATCCACCACATTGCTTCCATTAACAATTAAAGTGTCGCTTACTTGAAAAAAAAGCTCCATACTTGGATGCTGTTGACTTAAATGAACAAAGCGATTATCTCTTTAATGGTCTCTCTAACTATTGTATTGATTGCTTTTATACGTCTATTGTTTCCAACTCTGGCAGTCGCTGAAACAGTGCAGGAAATGACCCACATGTGTTGAATTTGATGAGTCATTGTTCCTAAAAAGAGCAAAGTGTAGTTAATGTGTGACAGTTGTTACTAAGTATCTCTGACAGAATCGTGTTTGGGTCCAATGAAATTAAGATGGATTAGATCAGCTTGAGACAAACATGCAATAGCACTCTTGTCAATTACATCAGTTGCCCTTTTATTTATTCTGAGTTTGGTTTTATATTTGTATTATGCTAATATGTTTTTTTCTAAATACAGTCATGAATGATGTGCTTCAATTAGAATTTTCTTTGTACTTATTTTATGAATATATGCAATTATTGAAATGAAATGAAATATATAGTTAGCCATTTACCATTTCATGTGAGTGTTTTTAGGGTGCCCAACTGATCTGTTTCCCTGGGTTTCTGATTTACATTACCACAATGTTATGTTTTGTATGTGTGGCATGAACAATTTCAGCAGGTGATGATTTCAGAGAAAAAGCTCTGATGTGCCAGATATAATAAAACTACAGATGTCCTGCATTGAATCAAGCATATGCTGCTGCCCTTCCCTCTGCTATTCCACCCCTCAATAACTGCTAACTCATGCCTCTTTTTCATTCTCTCTCTCTCTCTTTCTTTCTTTCTCTTCCTTTCATCCTGGCTTCTTTCATGTTCTCTCTGCCTCTCCTCCATCTTCAGAGACTAAGGTCAAAGATAATATTTATAGAAAACCCCCTATCTACAAACAGCATGGTACAGTCCACTTTCTACATTAACCTCTGTCTCTGCACGATGTGTTGCATGTCGCCTGTCCATACGGCTCATACTGACCCATACTCACTCAGTCTGTTTCTATTGAAAAGGCTTTTACCTCTCAGAGTTCTACTCTATAAACCTTGGAGTGCACTGGTCACTTCAATCTCAAGTAGAACTTCAATTCCATGGAGTCTTATCTCAAATGAGGCTCTGTAGGTTCAGAAACTGAGTGCCACTTTAAATAAACTATTTACTGAGCCTGATTTACTTTGCCTGGTGTGTCCTGCACAATGAAACCAATAGAATAGTACCAGAAGTACATACTCAAAGCAAAATCAAGTACTTTCAAGTACACTGGTATTTGACAATGTATTCGACCTGATCTGATCTGATATGCAGTGCAATTCTTTGTTGCCTGAGTTAAAAGCCTGATATGGAAACCCACAGTGGCTACATCTTTGGTACTGGTGTTGTGTTGATATTCTTTCTGGTCATCACTCCATGCGTGCCCACATTCATCTCAGTAGCTCATTGGTTGCTGGTAGTGTTGTGAATGCAAGACCTGATTGTGTTGTTAGTGTGTCCATTGTGATTGGTTGGAAACATGAATCACTTGGTGTTGTGTATTGATGGTGTCTTTGTCAATGTGTTGTCCACTTAATGTCCACTTTGTTTTTAATGTGTTTTAATGTATAGTTGCTTTTTTGCCATGGATCATTATAGGCCTGTGTGTGTGTGTGTGTGTGTGTGTGTGTGTGTGTGTGTGTGTGTGTGTGTGTGTGTGTGCGTGTGCGTGTGTGTATGTGTGCTGTATTTCAAACATATAGATGTTGAATATGGATGCATGTACCGTACTCTATGTATCTCTTATGGTCTTTTTTTTAACATATGAGTCCACAGTTTAGATTGTGTGTGTTCTAGTGTGTGTTCAGGCTTTAGGTCATGAACAAGAGATAGATCCTCCACAGCAACTCTCGCTACTATTTTAGTATTTGATGTTTTCCACTGGTCGTTTGTGCAAACAATTCTGTCGTAGTTACACTGTAGCATAGTATTGTTACTACAGTATGGTCGTTGCTGTTTATGTTTTTGTTGTTGTTTTAAAGCAGGAAACTGCATGGCCCCTTTGGAGATTCTCAGGCTGTCTCGTGATGATGCTGTCATGTTGTCATGTTGATTTACCATAAGATGCACTCTATGCATAGCATAGCTGTTTGACAGATGTGTGATACAGTCACATGTGCTGTTCTGTATGCTGTAAAATAGTTGTGCGGTTTGTAACATACTGTATGACTATTTTACAGCCTCTAGAACATCCTGGCAGGAAGGAGATGACATAAAGGTAGGTGTCTGTTAGTCTGGGTTTATCTTGGTTTTTCTGAATATCACATTTCATAAAACATATTTTCCGTCTGTCCATTTGCCTTTCCATCATCCATGATCTCTGTGTCTCTGTATGTGTGTGTGTTAGACAAGGACCAGTTGGATGATCCTAAAGAGTGAGATAGATGGACAGTCAGTCCCAGAGGACCTCCTGGACCCCCGCAAGTCCACCTGCAGCCTTCCCACTGACACCTCCCAGCCCAGTGAGTAATCTATCACACTCACACCCTCACTTGACTGGCATGGCCTCCACCAATGAGTCGCCAGTTAGCGTGGATGCACTTACAGTATATCATCAGGTTGAAAGTGTTGAAGAGAGAGCCAATGATTCAGTCTCTATGCATGTTGTACACTCTATGTGACTATAACAACAAATTCCTTCTCCACAGATTTCCCCTACAATAAGTCTGCTTCCCTGCCTGGATATGGAAGAAATGGCATATACAAGGTGAGTTCTCATGCTCAAATACTATGTAGTATGGCTGTATGTAAGAGGAAGCCAGAGTAGTGAGGTCCTCCTCTGTAGTCAACATGCGTGACACTGTCTCACCCCTCACATCTGACTGTCATTGCTTAGCTATTGTGTCGAGCGCCTTCATCACGAGTCATGTACTGCTGTCTCTCTCCGTCAGAGGAAAAGCATCACACACACACACACACACACACACACACACACACACACACACACACACACACATTCGATTGTCCCTCAGTACCAGCTGTCTGTAAGTAGTATGCGCCAACCCCACATGTGGACCCCAATGATCCAATGTAGTGCACCAATTAAACCTAGCATTTAGAATAAGTGTTCTCCTAGCATATCTCATTCATTAGGGGGCTGTGGGGTGAGACTTTGGCATTGGTTAGTCCAGGGGGTGGTTTGGTTCCATTTGGCCTCTCTACAGAACACAGAGTTCTATGAGGTACTGGAAAGTGCCTCATAAGTGGAAATGAGGTGTGCCTGTCGCCATACAGACAAGCTTAACCAAGCATGTTTGAGATTAGAAGTCCATTTAAAAGACATTGCTTTTAAGGCTCGCTCAGCTCACCGCTTATTAAAAAAGGTGCTGCACTGATTGCTGGGAGGAAGACTTGCCAGTTCTGTGTGCAGTGCTTAAATTTACCACTAGATGGCTCTTAGATGTGTATCTCTTTTTCCTGCCATTGAGTTGTGTAAATGGCCAAGGGAAAATGTAGACCTCATCCGTGAGAGGCTTTGGCTCTCTTCATAATTTCAACTTACTTCATTTCCTTTTGTCCTTTATATTATCATCACTAATAGATGAAAGGGAGATGAAAGTCCTGAATTTCTTGTCATATCAGTGATCAGGGGAGAAAAGAAAGGACACAAGGACTCGAGACTATGATTTCAAAACTACTGAATCAAACATTCTGACTTATCATTAACACAGGAAGTCATGAAGCAGAGGTTAAGAGTTTTGTATTTTTCTAAATCTAGAGTCTAGATTCTTGGAGCGAGGAAACTTCTTTCACAGCTTTGATATCAGATTCCATGTATCATTCAGTACTATTCTCACCACAGGCCTTGTTAAAGTAGTTTATTATGATTATTTGGATTCAGCTGGGGGTATTTGGTTGAACTCTAATGATGTGTTATTGATGCTCATACTGTATGTGTTTGTTGATGGATAGAGTTGGGGTAGACAAGGGGGGGATAGAGACTGACTGGACTAAGGAGGAAATGACAAATGAAGACCATGTCAGACTTGTTGAGCTTTACAACAAACTGTTCTGTTATAATTATTTAACTTGATTGGCTATTGCCTCGATGCAGCCAGTTAGGGCATGATGGATACGTTTTGTGGTTTTAATATATGGTTTATGTACAGTATGATTATGGTGGATGTAGTTTAGATTTATCTCCTAAGCTATGAAAGGAAAAGTTGTTATTCTGCCCCCCCCCCCCCCCCTCTCTCTCTCTCCCCCTGAGATATCCATCATGTGTTTAAAAAACAGAGATCCAGTTACATTAAGACTGAAGCTTGAACCAAACCAGAAATAATGCACATAGCCAACCCAAACAAGGTTAGACACAGTGAGAAGTCCTGTCAGTTCACGATTGGGAGTGTGGGAGTCAACTCTCTTGGACTGTAACTACCCTCAAAAAGTAGTGTGGAGTAACAGCAATCCTATACAAAACTAAAGTCTGCCCTCATCTGTGAATGCTTGGCAATGTACGGTATACGGCATACGGTATACGGCATACGGTAACTGTAAAATATGGCCGGATGGGGTAGGGAGTTTGACCTTGCCTGTTTTTAGTCTTAACTGAGTCTGTGTGTGTGCGTGTGTGTGTGTTCTCTCCAGGCTGCCGACCTTCCAGATGATGACCCAGACCAGGACTCCCACAGCTGGGGAGGAATGAGAGGTAAGATCAAGATACTCCATAGATCTATGATACTAGATCTGCAATGCCACTTGCCATGTACTGCCATGTTGGACCTGATAAGCAGATATAATCTTATATTAAAAAAAGTTTCTGATCTTAGATCAGTGTGTAGAGGCAACTTCTGGCAGGTCTGTGATGTTATTTTGATGCAGCTGCAGCTGCAGATTTAATGACAAGAGGTTCAGGTGAGGGAGTTTTAGCTCAAGGGGTCCAGGAGCCACATCATTTTGCCATGAGTTGCAACAGATGTGTGTGTGCTTGTGTGTGTTTGTGTTTATTTGTGTGTGTGTGTGTGTCTGTGTGTGTGTGTGTGTGTGTGTGTGTGTGTGTGTGTGTGTGTGTGTGTGTGTGTGACGTACACAATACTTAACAGCTGTCTGCCTCAGCGTGCCCTTGCTGTAGCACCGCCAAAGAGAGGACCAGGGGTGCCAAGTTCGTAAATGCATTGTTGCAAAGACTGGTGTGTGTGTGTGTGTGTGTGTGTGTGTGTGTGTGTGGAGGAGGGAGAGAGTTGAGTGGGCACAATGGTTTATTAAGCCTTTGACGCACTGAGCTGGAACACAATATCTCAGAAGATATAAATCACTTTCATTTGCACGCTTTTATGATTTTTTTGCTGAAATTTATTTGCATGCTCTATTATGGTAGTTTTGATAATTGGCCTCTTACTGAAATAATACTACTACAGTCATTAATCTGCTGCATTATTTTCTCCTCCTCTTTTTTCTCCCTCTCCATATTCCACCTTTTCAGAGTACAAGGTAAGGTTCTTAGTATTTCTCATGGTATTGTCTTTGGCTAATAGATACAGTACAGTATATCCCTGATCCAGTTGTTTGAGATGTTGTGTGTTTTAAAGGAGTGTGTGCGTGTTAAATTAGTGTGGGTTAAATGAGTGTGAGCGTGTATTTTGTTTGCAGATCTACCCCTATGAAGTGTTGGCTGTGACCCACAGGGTGAGGGCGAAGCTGCCCAGAGATGTGGACCGCCCCAGACTGGAGGTGAGAATATCCCTCTCTCCCACTTTTTCATGCTCCGTCTCTTTCACCCACTGTTTTCCTCAGTACTAAGTGCCTAGTTCTGGTGGCGAAGGAGAACTCTCTCTCTCTCCTCCCCGTCTCTCTCTCCTCCCCTCTCTCTCTCTGTCTGACTCCCCCATCCCCTCTCTCCCTCTCTCTCCTACTCCCCCTCCCTCTGTCCTGTGAGGCTCCAGTCTCCAGTAGAGTCAATCCTGTGGTTATCTTGTGGTGTGGAGCAGATCCTACAGGGAGACTGAGCTCTCCAAATGACTCTGTCCTCCCTCAACCAGTCTATGACCACCCTATGAACTCTCTATGAACCATGTATGTAGCTCTGGTCTCTGGGAATCTCTCCCCAGGGTAGTCGGAACGTCAGGACTCCGAGGTGTGACTGACGCAGAAGATGCCCTCTGTGGTCAGGAATACCGACCTCAGGTCTGTGTTCGGAGTCGGTTGGGATTGTGTGTCAGACGCTGGGTTTCCAAACCCTGTTTTTCCCACCAAGGCTCTGGCTCTTGACTTGTGGCAGCCCTGCTATGGATTGTAGTGTGTGTTTGGATTAGGCCTGTAGCCCTTATAAACAGGTATGATGCTAAGCCAAGAGTTCAAAAGAGTCACTTAAAGGATGAATCTAGCCACTTACAGTCTTTGACAATATACGTCTATTTTGACATGTTACACAACCTACTTGTCTCATACCCAAATATAGCTATACTCTCAGAATAAGAGAGTTGAAGTTGAAAATATGATACATTGTATACAGTAGTGGGGATTCAGTATTATTGGTCAGGGTCATTGCTCCTGTGGTTACTGGCTGTCATTTTACTAACTCAGCATTTCTCAAGGCCCACATGATATCTGTTTTCTCTTTCTCTCTCTCTCTCTCTCTCTCTCTCTCTAACTCATCATGTTTAACAGTTCCAGCCACAGGTCCCCAGTGCTCTATAGTATTCTCAGGCAGAGGCCTCGTTATTGCCATAAACCGTTGAATGATATTTTTGATAAAAGTTTCCATATTAATCTGCAAAGTGGGTCACTGTATGGGGAGAAGTCGGCCCCTTTCTGCTTTAACAGTAGTGGATCAGGACCACACTATGTGTCAACACCATCACACTGTGTACCACCTACATGTCTGTGTGTGCAGGTATGTGTGTGTATGCTCTGTAACCTACTCTAGCCTACCTCAATCATCAGGGTTTCCCAGTGTTGCTTAGGCTTTGTGGCAACATTATCTGGTGAGCTGTCATGTGAGTGTGTGTGTGAGGGGATGTGTGGTGTTGCCTGGGGCTGATGGGCTGGTCGACCAGCCACAGACTTAGAGTTATGAGGTGCTGATTTATCATGCTGTGTATCTCCCCCTCCACATCCACATTGTGCGTGTGTGTGTGTGTGTGTGTGTGTGTGTGTGTGTGTGTGTGTGTGTGTGTGTGTGTGTGTGTGTGTGTGTGTGTGTGTGTGTGTGCCCAGTGAATATAAGAGCGTCTGTGAGTCTGTATGTCAATATAAAAATGTATAGGGTTATCTCTCCTTTAGTTAGGCTGTGGTTGTATGTGATTGAGCAAGAGTACTGTATTATGCCCTGAGTGCTAGACTATTAGTCATCATCTCTTGCATCTCTTGGGGGGGATGCAACATTATCTAGCACACACACACACACACACACACACACACACACACACACACACACAGAGAAATGAAGCTTTCTGCAAATCTGCTGTGGAATGCCATTAAACCCACCATGAGATCACAATTTTTGCTGTGGCTATTTAACAGTATGACAGCCACACTCGGCCCATTGGTTCCCAATTCAAAGACAAAGACATATGCCTCTATTATATGGATGGATGGTTGTGATTAGACATCGTTATTAAGTCATTCATTCCATGCCTTGAACCAGGGTGACTTACAATGCATGTGGACATTATTACAACAAAAAGACACAAAAAACACAATAAAACATTAAGCATGAGTACACAACATTAGGGACTAATGCATCTGCCTTTAATTGGTTCTGATAAGCTAGAACCAAATGAGAGCACTGAAGCTACAGTATTTAGCACACACACACACAGACACAGACACGCACACACACACACACACACACACACACACACACACACACACACACACACACACACACACACACACACACACACACACAGACACAGACACACAAACACACACACACACACACACACACACACACACACACACACACATAGCCCCTGTGAGGTGTTTTCATCTGAAGTAATGCCAGTGTTGTCTTGCCTAGATTCCACACACTGCTGGAGATGGCTGGTAGTTATGGAAACCAGGTGATCAACTCTCACATGATGACAGCCCATGTCTAATTTACAGTCGGAATCGTTAAGGTGAAGCAGAGCTGTAGTTGACAGTGGATTCTCGTTGCCAGCTCAATAGTTTTATGATATAGCTGTTTATGTCCTTAGTCAAAATCAATACCATACCATGCTTTTGTTCCATTCTACACTTGTGACATTTTGAGAGAAGTAACTGAGTGTTTGTAATGCGAGCCAAGCATGGGTTGGACTGAGCTCTTGTTTGGAAAAACTTCTGAGGCGTGGAATTTGATTTGGTGTGTTAAACCTCGATATAGAAGACATTCACTCGGGACTTGTGTCTAATAAAATGCCTGCTCTTGTGCTGAACACAACAATGGTTTCTTCGTAATGCTGGATTGACGTTGTGGGCTATAAATGGTATCATATGGCCTGATGGTGAGAACAGATTTCCTAATCCATACATTTGGCTAGCATTGTTGTAGGCTTAAGGAGCAGGTTGTGGTAAAGTGCTAAATCAGAAACAGAGTAGACAGAATAGAATTTGATTTGGTATTACACATTTTCTGTTTTCTATTGAAATGGGAATTCTAGACCAGAATTTGTTGGACTATTGTCACTATTTTAGTCTTGCTATGCTAATCAGTATGCTAACCTGTTTGTTTTGTGTCTTTCTCCAGAGACACCTATCACCTGAGGACTTCCACCACGTGTTTGGAATGACCATTGAGCAGTTTGACCGCCTTGCCCTGTGGAAGAAGAACGACATGAAAAAGAAAGCCCGCCTTTTTTAAAGCCAAGCAACTCTAAAGAGGGGAGGAAGAAAAATCTCTGCAACATCTGTCCTATCCGGAATGAGGAAGAACGGAGAAAAAAACCATCTGAAATATCTATATATGCACCGCCATACTACAGTACTTTACACCTGCTAAACATCTCATCTCAGCCATTATAAGGAAGGGGGCTCTATGGGAACCTGTTCACAATGTCGCCATAACGTTGAGGCAACGTTGGTTACCTAGCTTTTTGTATGCGATGTGGTCTGAATGTTACTTTGATAACCTGGTGGATGTAGAGGAGCTGCATTTGCATGGCCTGTGACAGCGCTCCTCTCCTCCCTCTGTGTGAGTCCTGCATCCCTCTCTCCCTTCCTCCGCCAAGAGAAGTAACAGCTTTTCTAATTGTTGTGTAGGCCTTTTCTCTTTGCCTCTGTGTTTCTCACTGTTTTAATGTATGCACCTTTTAATGTGTCTCTTCTGACTGGAAATAATTGCTCTTTGTTTTTCACAGCAGTATCTCTCACCCACTCTCTCCATAGCATATGTGCTGTGTGTCTGTCTCTCGTCTCCCCTACTACTCACTGTTCTTCTCTCTCTGTTGCTCTCTCATTTGTCTTTCTCTCCGTCTCCCTTTCTCCCTGCACCCACACCACTGTAGACTGTCCTAGTCCCTGGTCCACCAACTGCACAGTGTATGCTCATATCTGATCAACAGATGTATCATTTTACAGCAGTCATCCACCCATGCACTGCTACAGCATAACAAGGCAAAAGACAGAGAGAGGAAACTACAGTTTGAGCTTTTGAGTCTGTTTTCTTTTTCCTCCAGAATCTGTCGAAGCACCTTACTATATACTTTTGTGTACGTTTTTTCTTAAACTCTGAGAAAACTGAGAAAAGTCTACGTTATAATATAAAGACATGTTCTTCTTCTATGTGGGTAGTTTGATACCCATGCCATGGTAAGTTGAAATAGGTTATTATGTGTATCTTATATTGTCATAAATCAGTTAAGAGTTGGGGTTGGATGAGGGCCATGGGAAAGCTATGAATCATGGGAAAAGGCCTTAGCAGTGGCACTGCAGATACTCATAGCAGATGTATGATAGGGTCAGGTTCTTCAAAGTCCTGTTGTCAAACACAGCATCGCCAGACACAGTGAGTGACATGCACTCACATCAAAAACCTACATTATTTTTATAAGCTATTTTTGACTCCTGGATTGATCATCAAGCTTTTTTGCAGGCGTTTTAGATGAGTGAATCATGATGCTGTCCCTCACTATAACCTCACCCTGATTCTGTTTCCCTGTTACACACTGACCTGTAACAGCACTTAAGCGTCAATGTTTGAGGTCTTGCTTGATTTCTAACAAGGTAATTGTGCTTTACCCTCTTTGATAGAGAATTAACCCTTTATATGGTTGTTGTTTGTAAATCATTTGGTATAAACAGTCACATACAGTAGGCCTACGTAGTGGAAGTACATTGGCTTTGCTCTGGAAAATGAACCAATCAACCATCTTCAGAACTAACATATACAGTACATATAAACATATACTGGACATACTGTATTTGTGTCTAAGAGTTTATACAAGTCCCAAGTTATACAGTATATTGCTTTTAGGGCATGCATGGAAATGAGAGATTGAAGTCATCTTCCTAGCTGACTTCACAATGGTTATGTATGAAAACTGCTGAAAGACTGTAATCTACACCTACAGTAGGTCTTCCTGTATGTGGTTTTCCTTTTTTACCATAGTCTCTTGTTTTGGTTAGTTATTAAACAGCTGCTTATGTTTGATATTTATTTATTGAAATATTAAGGGAAAATTAGAAGGGTATAATGAATACTGCCATGGAAAACAGGTCTAGTGGCAAATGTATTATCAACAAAAAATAATCTGAATACATATCAAATTTGATTTGATCAGATTATATACATATCAAATTCGATTTGATTTGAATATACAGCACATTTTTATTTACTCCTTCCGTAAGTAACACACTAACTGTTGTCATAAAGCTCATGTCTCCTGTTTCTGATTTCTAATGTTAATCTGCAATTAAAGTGCTTTATTGAAACAAAAAGAGTCCACAATGTATCAAAGTGCTTGAGTGTGCCTCATTGAATGTGACCAGCAAGATGTTGCAAAATGCAGTGTATAATATCTTCTTATCAAATGGTAGTTTATCCAGCTGATTTTGGAACAATAATGTGTGTATGAATGTGTGTGTACAGTAGGTAGGTTTTGCAATTAAAAAGGGCCCTGTTTAGTGATGTTAAATGCCCTTTTTGGAAGAATGCATAACTGATGCAATGTTGCTGTAACATTGAAAGGATATTGGTGTAACATTGCCAATAGTAAAGAGCTCTTCTCCCAGAGCAAAGGCACAGTGGCGAGTGGTGAATGGTGGTATGTCATGCTGTATTTGACCAGCTGTGGAAACAGTAGTGTAAGCTGGGAGGCCACAGACCCAGACCCATTATCCAAAACTCTGGGTAGAAGTTACCTTCAGGCACAAATCTAGGATCAGATTACCTAGGTCAGATCAGCTCAGATCTGCATAGCCAGAGGACCTTTCATCCTTTCAGAGATCATCCAGGAAAACAACATCAGTCTCTCACATCAAGGTCAACAGTGTTGGAGTGAGAATCAGTATTTGCAGTTTTTTGTTCATATCAATTGGAGTTACCAGATGTTTGCCTCTTGGATATCAAATAGACATACAGTTTGTAACAAATATCACAATGTCAATACGTGTCAGTGTTTTTTGTTTGTTTGATTACAGTAACATACTGGTTTGTCCATTATCCAGTACAGTCAGTCAGTACAGTTTTTATAGAATGTTTCATGGAAAAAAAGTCTGTCTCATTGCACTGACCCAATGTTACAGAATGACTAGTCTTTGTCAAATTAGTTCTTGTTTTACTATTGAGGCTCTATTTTTGTTGTTTGCAAAGACAACTCTGTAGTACACAATAAGGGTCATTATGCACATGCTAAAAGAGATATGGGTCTGTCATAACTTTTAATTTGCATTATGTGTGCAAAGAAATAAACAAACACCTGTGTAACCAACATGCGAATAAAATAAGAGTTAAAATAAGGGTTGTTGTCATGCTTTAACTAAACCTTTTATTTTGCTTTTGTTTCATTATTTATTATTTTGCTTCGCTGGTTTGCAAGAAGTACAGATGTCCATCTTAAATAAATGTTTCAATACTGTTTATTTTCCTGTGTGGTTTTTATTTAAATCTGGATAACACTATGCTGACAATTTCATCAGTGGACTGAGCTCTGGTGATATTCTCAGAGCAAATTAAACTAGCTGAATTTCAGTAGTATTATAGACATTTTGTACATGCAGTCTCTTCTTTCAGTTCCCAGGAAACTACTTTTTCCCAGGAAAGTCATGTTGCCTCCTTTACTTATTGATTTACAATCTGTCCTTTCCTCTCCAAACTGTATTAAACCAGGACTACAGGAGTAAACACACATGTAAACAAATATCACATTTATCCAATGTGTTCTTAAGGAACTGCAGCACAGGGAAAGAATAGAATGGACAAACTGTCCTCAATGAGTCACTACACACTCTTTCTACAGATTTCGTAAAAGCTTCTTTTTTTTTTTTTTTTTTCCACGCAGTAAGGAAATGAGACAGGTGCTGATGATAGGAAGTGAATCATCCTGAATCATTTGATTGATCATGGTCTCATGGCCACGGCTGTAACTGTAGCTTTCTAATCATTGGCAGTTTGATAAAGTCTTAAAGCAAAACATTAAAACAGGTTTGGTAAACTGTCACTTCGTAAATCAATTCCAGACATTCCAATTTCATTTGTTTGAAACCTGCGCTGCACAAGGCTGTAACTCTGTTCCGGCTATTTAAAAAGTGTTCCACTAAAGACCCCGCCTCTCGTATTCTTGGATAGGGCAAGCCTATCTAAGCAACGAATGTGATTGGCTACTATAAATGCCAATCTCGGCTGTGTTCACGACAGCCAGAATCGGCGTCTATCAAGCACTAAAGCGAAGCAAGGAGCGCTTGGAGAGGAGCATCCCATCCAGATCTATTGTCACCAGTCAAAGGATACGGGAGAACACACCCTGGAATTATCAGCTTGGAGAAGAACGGGAAAGGTAAGCATTGCCTATACCTTCGAATATAGTTATTATTTCAGTTTTGTTGAGACAATGTGATAAGCTAATTGTAACCACCAACAATGACATGTGTATTACATCCCCTCTCACCTTGACGGTGTATCATTCGTGATAAAGGCAAACATAGATGGGCATTGCTTCGTTTTCTGACATGCCCATTCATGACAATTCATGGTTATGTCGTTTGTTTTTACCTTTAGTGTTGGTTAAATTGTCACCACCTCAGCTCAATGGAAATTAATGGTAAAAAGAAATCTCCAAATGTATTTAATGCAGAATGCAACCGTGTGCCCATAGTCTAGTCTTATAACTGGTCTAAATTTATATTTGATTATTTGTCAATACCCAAATGGTCCAACAACAATATAGGCTATACAGTCTATTGAACAACCCTGCTACAGATGGAAGGAAGTGGCACACAAAGGAGCACGAGGTATAGACAGGGGGTCCTGGCGAGGAGGAGCGTGATTAATTGATAGTCTAATGAGCTCAGATGCTGCTGGCTGGAGGGGGAGCAGCCGGAGAGGCGGCAGTCTTGTGCGCGGTGGGAGAGAGATCAACTGTCGATGCGTCTCCATCAGTCAAACTCATCTGAAAAGACTAAATGATCAGTCAAAGCTTTATGAAGTGCCTCAAAGCTGTCTAATTTGTAGATTTTATTTGCAGAAGGAGAGGAAGGTAATTGCAATTTGAGATTGAGATTCAGCCTATTGACTGGTCAGAGATCAGATGGGCTGGCACCTGCGCGTGCTCTGCCTGCTAGTGCAGCGGATTGAGTCTGGCGGGACTGGGAGGGGCACGAGCCGCTCAATGATTTAGAACAAATCCAATTAATCCAATACAATGGGGCACGAGATATGAAAAGCATGAGATTTGGATTAATTACATTTTTAGGAAGGGGCACGTTTAAATGGATAAAAAATAACTGGCAGTGACACATATCATGACCTAAATTACAAAACTCATATTGGATATACCAGATTTTTACAGATGCATAATTGGCCTACTGTGTCTTCTCTGATGCAGAACAAGTTAGTCCACATCACTATATTAACCTCAGACCTGTATCCTTTAGTTAAAGAAACTTGTTGTGGAAAAATCCTAGACCTTACATGGCTGCCTTGTGTTTTATTTTTACCCCTAATTGTGTGCCTGAGGCTTGGTATTTCCCTAAATCTGTTCAAGCCAAGTCAATTCCACAGCAACTCCATCAACAATGGACAATAGGAGGCAGACACACTGTATACATCCTGCTGGGCTGCTTGCCTCTTGGCTGTGCATTTGGCCAACTCATTATGCAACTGATGAGACAGGGACAAGGACAGAGGACAAACATGTAGCCCCCCTGTGACACCTAACCTGTCTCCTCCTGTCCAGTTAGATACACACAATAGTAGGATATGGGAAAATATAACTCCAATAAGGTGTGGCAGGTCAGGTCACTTTGAGGCCAACATATTACCCCTTCTGGGAAGGGATGGCATGCTGTGAGTTTAAACTGAGGTGAGACTTTTATCACTTGTCGATATTAGTAGTAGAGACATTGCAGCGGCAGTGTTGGCTGTTTGATATGGCAGACATGTAAGTCTCTATTAGTCTATGTCAGGTAATGTTAAGATGGTGAGAACTCCAATTTATAAGATGTTGTTAAAAGGCCATTTCAGTGCTCAGTGTTTAACACTGTCAGTCAAACTGATAGCCTTCTTCTGTGCTACAGTAGGCCTATGTGACAATTTGTGAAATGTAATCCTTATTGACTGAGATTTCTGGGCAGCTGGTTCCATTATTCCAACCATGTCTATGCTGTGGGCACTGGTGACATCATCAGTATTATACATCTGGGCCTCCTGGGTGTAGTAGCGTGTGAGCATGGTGGATAAGATGCAATTGTGATGGCTGAGATATGATATGGTCCCCCTGCCAGAAATGAGTAATACCCTCAGCACCACCACCAACCCTACCCCACTGATTTAGTGATAACAACACAAGTGGAAATACAACACCAACGCTGGTTCAATGTTGTCAACGGTTAACATTGTCAGTCGGGTTCCTTCTCACAAACTGAACTTTTCCCTCTCTCTTTCCCTTCCTTCATTGTCATTCGGTAACATATCTTTCATAATCTCATCTTTTCTCTTCTCTCCTCTCTCTCTCTCTTTCTCTCCAAGACTGTGTGTTGTCTCTGGTGGATATGGGAGTCTGCTCTGTTATGCCGCAGGGTGGCGTACTGTAGTCTAGTCTGGACTGGAGGCTCCACAGTAGCTCTGTGTGTGTGTGTGTGTGTGTGTGTGTGTGTGGTGTGTGTGTGGTGTGTGTGTGTGTGTGTGTGTGTGTGTGTGTGTGTGTGTGTGTGTGTGTGTGTGTGTGTGTGTGTGTGTGTGTGTGTGTGTACGTGTGTAAAGCTGCAGGCTCTACAGAAGGGGTGAGTGTAAAGGTGGAGCGCCCATAAGGAGGATCTCTCTCTCTCTCTCTCTCCCCCTCTCTCTCTCTTCAGAGAGTCTGTTGAAGTGGATAGATTGAGGCTGTCTGTAGTCCAGGTGTTTGCCTCAAGGAACAACCAACCCCCATTGTGAGGGTGTGTAAAAAGACTAATTGATAAAAGAGGAGTAAAAACATGTTGTGTGGATGTGTGTTTGCATGTAGGTGCACATGCATACATGTACAGGATGTGTATTTGTCTCATTGTCCTCATGCATAGAGCTAACTGAGGCGAGATATTACTCTGTCTCATAATTCATACTATCTTTGTGTTATGTAGACAATTCCCTTCTTGGGATTAGCTCTGGGCATGTCTTCCAAGTATGTCTGGGCATACCACCACATTCACCACTCCCCCAACCTCCCTGTCTACAGCCATTCAAATTGACTTCAAGAGTTGAATAATGTTACTCATCATAACTCAGACAGATTTCAGGCTGACTGGTTGCCCTTGGTCACAGAAGGAATCCCACTAAAACCTCTTGAATGGCACCTGTCCAGTAGCTGAGGAGTTAGAATGTGATTAGCTAGAGTGCTTCCGAGCCTCCCAACCTGTCAGTGCTTGTGTAAAGAGTGTCACACTGGAGAAAGCGCATGATTCGACAGCCTTTGTGGTGCGGTTCAAGTTTGGACATGGCTGGCATCTGGAGCTCAAGTTAATGTGTTTTGATAGTTCTACCTCTCCTGACCTGAGTTCACCAAACCATTGGGATTATTTAATGATGAGATTCCCAGAGCAAACGACAAAGTATTGTTTTCTATCTCTTTGTGCTGTCTTAGTGTTGTGTTAAACTGTCAGTGTAGGCATACTTACTGTGTGTGCCAAAACAGCGTGTTGTCAACATATCCAATATCATTTCTCTCACAATAACACTGGGATCTTCTCTCCAGTCCTGGCAGGACGTGTTTTGGTTGTGGCGAGTGTTCAGGATGTTTGTGCTGTGTGTGGTGTTATCACAGCTCTAGCTCTCTCCTTACCCCCAGGCCTGTCCTTCCCCTCAGCCTCAGGCAACCCAAACATGACAGAGCTGGAACCTCACAGCCGCAGAAAGGGGAATGAAAAGCACGCAACACACGCTCCAAAGGAGAATCAACACAAAACAGCCGTTTGTAATTGAATCATGTATCTGAATGTTGTTTTTTGTTCTCACTTGTCCTGGCTGGGTTCGTAGACTGTTTTAACAGGAGAAATGCGACTAATCAGATAGGGAGATGTATACAATCCTATTGTAGTGAAACGAGGGTAGGTTTCAGAGAGGAGTGTGTGAGACCCAGGTTTGTTTGGAAAGGTCGTCTTTCATTAAGATGTCATACTGTATCCAGACAGAGCTGCAGGGCAGGTAGAAAACATTAGAGAGGGAGTGGAACACAGGGACTTTCTCTGTTTGTGTGTGTGTGTGTGTGTGTGTGTCAGAGACAAGGTATTTGAGTACCTCCAGTCCTGTGAGTCAATGTCTGAGAGAGCATGAGGTGCCGAATGCTCCAGGCTCCATCAGTCCCCTGTGTAAGGAGAGCCCTCCCATCTCTCTTTGTCTCTCTTACACTCCTCTCTCTTTCTCATTCACTCTGTAAAGAATCTCTCTTTAAAATATCCTTCCCTCTTGTTCTCGGCTTGTCTTTCAATAAAATCCATGTCTCTTTTCTTTCCCAACCCTGACCCAACCCTCTCTCACCCGTCCTCAATCTCTCTACTCTGTTTCTTGTCTCTCCCTCTCTACCTAGCTAATGAGTGTGTTTGTGCTCTGTCTGATGGTGGTCATTAGTCCTCTCTCTCTCTCTATGTACAGATCAGTAACAGCAGAGCTGTTGCTAGGTGCTTTTGGTAAAGCACCTAGCTTTACCAAAAGGCTCCCTCAGTGATCATTTGTTTTTTCAACATTTGCAACAACCATTACAAAGCCCACTAGGAAATATATCTGTTTCTTAGCGGAGGGTCAAGGGTTGAGAGGAGAG
>NC_139655.1:19393581-19637525 GCF_951799395.1 Argentina silus
CTTCTCGTGCACCATTGTGTTATTGTTTTTCGATCTCATGATGAACCCTTTGTTTGTTTATACTGTCTTTCCCCTGAAATGATTTTAGTGTTTCTTCCAGAGGAAAGGGTTAGCAAGCACACACAAAACACACCCACACCCACACCCACACATGCCCGCACACGTACACGTACACATACACACACACACACAAACACACACACACACACACACACACACACACACACACACTAAAGTTGAGGACACACGTTGTGATGGGGCACCAGCTGGAGCAGGCAGTAGGCATGAGTTTGAGGGGTCAGGGATGTGTGTTTGAGGCCTGTTCGTGGTACAATGGTTCATAGGTCAATGGCTCTAGAACTCATGGCTCCCAGTGGGATGCTTCTGGTTTTACCACTGAGAAAACAACCCTTAACCTCCACAGCCCCACCCAACAACATCAACATGTCACTCTCTACCTGATACTTTACTGACCACTGCTTTTTGATTCTGAGTAATCATTCATTCTGAATAATAGGTGTTGTTATAAAACACTCAGTAGTATTTTACTCTCTAGATTCAACGGGTCAGAATCAGCTACTAAATTGTAAGTGTGACTCTGAAGAGTGCAAATCATAGACCAAGTGCGCCTGCATGTCACAGAAAGACCCCAAGGAATCACCCCCCACATAAAAAACGTGTGTGGGGGGGCAGGATGTGGGGGCACGTGTGTGTGTGTGTGTGTGTGTGTGTGAGAGGCTCGTAAAAGAAGGCTATCATCAGGGAGCAGAGAGGAAATTTAAAAACAAGCTTCCTTCATTAACCCCATAGACTGACCCTCTGTTCACACTCATGTTAGCACAGGGCCATGTGCCAATACCTCTGCCTCACCTACACAACCAGGCATAACACCTGAATATGCACGATTCCTAATCATCCCACAACTTCACTACAGAAGAATCTGTGTGAACAAATGTAGTGAGGTGTTACTCTTTACTGCAGTCCTGCTATTCTTGAATACAAACCTATAGACCTGTTTGGGTTCCCTTTATAGTTTTCATGCACCTTCACATTGTTACAGTGCAATTCAGTACAGATCAGTCATAGCAGAGGCGTCCACATAGCTTTACCTAAAGCCTCCCTCAATGATCATTTGTTCTTTCATATATAATATATGCCATTTAGCTAACTCTTTTATCCAAATCAACTTACATTGCAGTGAGTGCATACATTTTTCTGTATATATGGACCCAGTGGGAATCAAACCCACAACCCAAGCATTGTTAGTGCCATGCTCTACCGACTGAGCCATAGAGGACCTTTCAACATTTGCAACAACCATTACAGAGCCCATTGTAAGTCTCTCTCTCTCTCTCGCCCTCCATTTCTCTCTCCCGACCAACTTATTTTCTACAAGTACATCCACTGATCCTACCTTGACCCCTTGCGAGGTCATAACCCCTGATATTGCATCGTAGATATTGTATTGCTCTCATGATAAATCCTCTGTTTGTTTTTACTGCCTCCTAATTCTCCTGAAATGCTTTTAGTGCTTCTCACACACACACACACACACACACACACACACACACACACACACACACACACACACACACACACACACACACACACACAGCCTCAGGCAAGGGAGGTAGACTGGCTCCTTATAGGAGTGCATGATGGGGTTATTTGTAGAACCTGACCAATACTGGATTTTTGGGTCCAATTTATGGGGGGCAACATTCACTGATAACCGATATGTCTGCCGGTATATTTTTTGTGGATGACCTCGCAGTGGGAGGGGTAGGATCAAGGTAGGATAAATGCCATTCTCTTTACAAGAGTAAACAAACGTGCGTTGTGCAGTCCATGCTGATACAGTTGTTTGGAATAACGCACCCAAGCTGCTTGTGACAGAAGTTATCTAGATTGTCTGACTCTGACATTCATACAAGCTAGCCATATTAGCTGGTGAAATAAATAATATCTTACTGTGTGACTCCTTATGGCGAATAACTCTCTTGCTCATCCTTTTAGTTAGCAATGGTGCTAACTGACTGCAGTAGCTAAATTTACTTTGCTAAATTGAACTGCAAACGGCAAAGTTTATTCATTAGTAAAAATCCATATGTCTATAATTTGCTCTGTAAAAAATTTGCTCCGGTCTCAACCTGTTGGGCGGAAATGATTGAGTCATGAGAAACCCCCCCCACCCCCCACCCCCTACTGTAGTCTTACACACGACTGCCCTCCCCAAGTGCTGTGTTTTACAGTATATGAAATCCCACCTCCTCACTCCTGACATGGGTTCAACTGTGTCAAAAGTTGTTATGCACGTGTAGAAACAGAGCTGTTCAGAGTGTATGTCAGTCAGTCAAGGAATCCACCTTACATAGGCACTATGTAATGCCTCACCCATGGATCCCAACTCATATGACAGCCTTGCCTGCCCAATGGCTCATACATCATTAATGAGCTAGCTCAGATTGGGGCTTTGATTATGCACACAGACGCACACACACACACACACACACACACACACACACAAACACGCATACCCTCCCCCTCCCCCTCTCCACCGACCCCCGCGGACAGGAACAGATGCATTATTAACATCCTGGAATAACCCCTCAAACAGCCTCCCCATGGAGACTATGGGCTGTGGCCAGGGCTGTAGCCCAGCCAGATGGTGAAATGAAGGAAGGTCGGAGGGATGAGGAGGAGGAGGGTTGGAGGGATGGAGGGGGAGATGGTTTAACAGTTGGACCATACCCATCACTGGCCAGCCAGTCTGCCTGTCCGCCTGAACTGATTGGCTGCAGTCATTAGGGCCTGACCGGGCGCTGTGGTAACACCAGCTGGGGCCTTGAGCATGGTTGGTGTGTCGTCAGCAGCAGGAGGAGGAAGAGAGAGAGGGAGGGACAGAAAGATGGTGGAGGAGGCGGAGGAGAAGAGGGAGGAGAGCTGTGTCCAAAGGGCTTGGGGATATGTGTAAAACAGCACAGAGGAGGAAGCTATTTCAACCCCATTCATTTAAATTTCCATTGGAAAGACTTCCATGACTTTAGAGAGAATGAGAAACAAAGAGAGCAGTAGACTGAAAGACAGAGAGACAGACTGACAAAGAAATAAAGAGAGAGAAAAGAACAGCATTCTTAGCGTATATCAAGGCTTAGCTGGGCATTAGGTGATTTTCCACCCAGTTATGATACTAAACCTCCTCAGATGATGTCTTCTTCCCCCTTTCAGATGAGAGGAGAGGGCAGGCACACCATGAATGAGATTCACTGGGAAGTCTGGAGTAGAATGATGTCATTCAGCCAGAAAGAACAAAAAACAGGGTTTAGAGAAAGGAGAAAGGAGACACAGGCAAACCTCCAAGGGCCTGAGAGGGTAACTGATCCTCCCTTTCCTCTCATAGCTTATCAGATGAACTCAACTTAACACATCCCAGTGTGGTTTGAGATAAACGACTATCAGCTCTTTCCGCTTGAGCAAAAAAACCACAAACAAGCTGCAGAATATGCCCTGATGACACATATGGACAAGCTACTGTGTTGAACTCAGGTTCAGGCTGTTAGTGTTCTTCAAATGCCTATTATGTACAGTAGCACAGTTACTAGATGACAAATACCTTTTAAAGACATGAAAAACATGAGTAAAGTTGTACCAGTGTATATTCTGATCTAAATTTGTGCTCGTCAAGTTTCTGAGACCCCCCCCCCCCCACCCAGCTGGGTTTGGTGAGTTTGGGTTTGTGCGTGCATACGACTCGGTGAATGTACCAGTCTTAACATCTTCATCTTCTCTCTTCCACTGAGGTTTCTTTCAAATACTGTTTTCTTTAATATCCCTGCTACATCCGTATGGTTTCAATAGACTAGATTGATAAATTGCCCCGCTTCGAGCTGACTCTGGGTCTGCCCTTGATGTGTGAGTGAAATATACCGGGCCAACGGCGAGAGCAGAGAGAGAGAAGATGTCATGGATCTTACTGCCTTTGCTTCAGTTTGTCAACTGTGGAATGCTGGGGCTGCTTACTGTCAGAGACATGGTTGGGGGATGAGGAGAGGGTGGAGGAGAGGGTGGAGGAGAGGGGGTTTCGTGACGGAGGATATACTGAGTAGTACCCCTCTGAGAGAGACACAGACGCACCAGCTGACACATACAGTACACACGCACGCACACGGCGTCACCATTTGTGAGCAAAGAACCATCCTAGTCACAGTCCCCATAGTCATGTGCCATCAGAGGGAATCAAACTGCAAAACAGAAACAAAACAGTCTGTCCCTCCTATTACACCAAACTGTTATACAAGAGCAAGTTGGGTTAAAACGATCTGCCTCTCATTCCTGACCTAGTTTCATTCTCCCCCTCCTTTCTGTAGCATCGAGGCCTTTTTTCAGTTTGGAATGGGGCCAGGTAGGACTCCTATAGCGAGAGTCCACATGTGCTGTTGTACTCTGACTCAGGTGGGGCGTAGCAGATCTAGGGGTATCAAATGATAATACTCCCCTCTTCCAAGAGGAATCATACCTTGACTCCTTGCGGGAATAGCACAAGGATGGGATATTGCCCATAATGATGATCATAATGATGATGCGACTTCCAGACCTGCACATTAAAGTTGACTGCAGTCTTCTTTCTGACGCACAGCGCCAATAGGTTTATCCTGACTTGACGTCATTATAGTACACACACTTCCTGGACCATAAGGTGACCCTATGGTCTTCACTTTATGGAGTGTGTGTGTGTGTGTGTGTGTGTGTGTGTGTGTGTGTGTGTGTGTGATATTTTATTTGATGTTTTTCCATGCATTTCTGACTGGTTACAACTGTAAAGACATTTAATTGGATCCCGTTGGTTATATTGTATTAACTTCATGTGAACCATCTGGACAGCAATAGGGACAGACAGACACACAGAGGGGGCTGCATGACATCAAGCTCCCCGCCCCAACCCCCCCCTCCGGACAGCTACACACACACACACACACACACACACACACACACACTTACTGCCACGCAAATATGACAAATTATGGATCAAGCACAACGATCTGGCCACCATAACATCTTTAGAAACCTTATTTCCACCTATAAACCCTCTTGGTTTACTCTGTTTCCGCTTATGTAGAGTACTGGGGGTCAGTTGGCATAACACAAGCTGTTGCCGCACATGGTGGTGCATTACTCAGATTGGGGGTCTCCCTCAATTTATAATCCTGTCTGTCCATTCTCAGTCAGTCAGCCAGGCCTACAGTATATGGGGTCCAGTCATAGGCCAGATTAACACAGAGGCTGAGTGGTGCGCTACCGGATTGGGTTGAGGAAAAACATTCCTCCTTTGATCCTGAAAATAATACAGTGCTGGGTATTATGAAGCAGAGAGCCAGCAGGTGGTTTGGAATGTGGAGGAATTCCTAAAATCCTTATCCACATAGCTATCTCCCATTTGACAGTATTGAAATAGATGAACAGTAAAAACTGTAATATCCTCAATATCGAGATTAGTTGAGGTTAAGAGCTGTTTAATTAAATTGAGTTTTGTCTTTCTGTGGCTGTGCGAGTGAACCAGGAAACAGAGGGGTCTGTTGTTTTGCATGTTATTCTCCAGTCAATGTGGAGTTAAAAAGGACACAGCATCTTTGAACACCCCCTCCTTCTCTACTTTGACTTGGCCAACCTTTGTACCCCTGGGACAAGTCTGTGTGCCACTAGTTTAGGGCAAAAACAGAGTTCCACTCTGAATGGGGATTTCCATGTTGGTGAATATGGCAACCTTTGACCTTTTAGCACAGTGGCCCACCTTTACTACTTTCAGATGGGCCCCTTGTGTATGACTGGAGCCTGTGTAAGGAAGCAATCACTCCACCACCTTCAGAGGTCTTTAACGCTTCATTAGACCACTGTTTCTTTAACACAACCCCTGCACAGAGGCCCAACCCCCCCTCCCCTCCCCTCCAGCCCCTACCCTTGTGAGGCCCTCCTCCCATGTCCACTCGCTCCGGGAGAAAGAGAAGGGGGTAGGGGCTGGGGGGAGTCACACGCCAAGAGGTCAGCAGGTTGGCTGCTATTTTGACAGGAGTTCCTGGAATACCAGAGAGGAGCGGCCTTTCTAAGGGGAGACGCACAGTCAACATGGGCTGGGCACCTCTTTTTTCTTCCCTGTTCTCTCTCTCTCTCTCTCTCACACACACACACACACACACACACACACACACACACACACACACACACTCCTCCTCCTCCTCTGTGTATTTGCTCAGCAGACGCCTTCACTCAAGGCGATTGGGCTTTGTCCACATCTCTGACCCGTTGACACAGCTGGAGCGGCTCAGGTTCAGGGAGTTAGCAATCCCAGAGCACACCGCTAGGCTAGTCACGCCCGTGACCTCCATCACTGTTGCCGAGTTTTCATCACCGCAGGCTGACCCACCTCTGAGACAAACACTTTCTCTCTATCTCTCCTCTCTCTCTGTATCCCCCAGAACACTCTTCTTTCTCTCTCTCCCAACA
The DNA here is from genome assembly GCF_951799395.1 of Argentina silus. Taxonomy (NCBI): domain Eukaryota; kingdom Metazoa; phylum Chordata; class Actinopteri; order Argentiniformes; family Argentinidae; genus Argentina; species Argentina silus. The sequence goes on from NC_139655.1 coordinate 19,400,080, forward strand.
ATTTCTCTTTCTTTTTAGCAAACTCTTTCACCACTCTCTTTCCCTCACACTCTTTCTCTCTCTCTGCCGCTCTCTCTCATTTCTTAATGTATCATGTCATGGAGCAGGATGACACTGTTGGTCAGGGTTAGAGTGACCCTGCGTCTCTTGTTTCCCACAGCTCTGAGACCATAGAGGTCCACTCTCTCAGTCATCACTAGCTACAGACTGGGGACAAGGCCAGTGTTGTGCAAAACCCCAGCAATGTGTCTTAATTCAATAAAGCAATCTGGGGGAGAAAAGGTTGTTTGTGCCTGGGTCGTGTTTGCAGAGACATGTGATTCTGGACCAATATTAGGCCTGCTCAAACCCCCTCCACCCCCAACCCCCAACATGGGGTTTTCCATGGGAGCTCTTGTTGTCATTAATGAAGGTCTTAAGTAGATTATCTTAATTTTGAGGGGGGGGAGGAGGGGAGACTGAACGTGGTGCTGCTCTCCAGCTCTGTCAAATGGAGTGATGTAAAGTGTTAGTGTGATATGAGGTTAACACCCAGTGTTGTGAAATAGGGACCATAGGGTTTGAATGGTAACATAAGTGTGTTCACACTAGGGTGTCTCAGTGATATGACAGTTAGATGGCTGGAGCAGAGCAGTGAGCGTCCAAGCCTTCTTCATGTCTCTCTCAATCTCTATTAGATTTGCTCTCATTAATCAGCCCAGAGAGTGATGTCAACACTGACTTTCAAAATGACAAACTCAGCCAAATAATTCTTGTTACACTAGAACTCTTCAGCACCCATCTCAAATTACACGCACACACCTCTGCCTGGCCCATTGCACCACATCTATAGTACTATCATCAGTCCATTCTTTCACCACTCTCCAGATCTGCCCTCTCCCTGCATTTGTCTTTGTATTTCACACTGACGAGAGTCTGCTCAGCTCAATGAGCGTCCCTCCCACTAGATTCCTTCTTTGCAATTACCCAATTTTAGGGGCATCTGGAGTGGACTACATACTGCACATAATGCACTAGTCTCTACATACCATAATGAACACTGCTATAAGGAATTCCACCTAAACATATGCCTCTAAAAATACCCCAAACCAGTGTCGTGTGTTTTCTCTCGGTTGATTCTTGGAACAGAAAATTGAGATTAAATTTGGATTTTTTTTTTTTTAAAAGATTAGACAACATTTGTTATGACAGCTCTGTCCAGAGCAATGTGCTCCAACTCAAATGTGTGTGGTAGTCTTTTTCTGCCAAATCTACCAAACTCAACTCTCTACATTGGTGAAGGAGGGGAAGTGTATACAGCAGAAGTGAGGGCTCACTTGTTCTTGCATTGCACACACACTCAAGTGTTTGGTTTATAGGCCAGCAAAACCTTAATTACATATGATTTAGTTTCATGTGTACATTTTCACATGGTAAACTCCCCAGAGGCCCTTGCTCTGTTGAGTCTGTGGGTCTTCAGGAGAAGGATACTGTCTCTGTATTTAAACTTGAGCACCTTCATATGTCTGGCTGGCTTTTGTTCCCCCTCTGGACACAAACCACGTATGATTCGGCCTCTATTGGGAAGGGTGTGTGCGGAGAGACGCGACCGGCTCTTAATTACCTACTATTACCATAAGCTGCCAATTCCCCCCGTCCCCAGGGGCGAACTAGCCGAAGTTCAATATCCCATCTGCCGCCGCCGAGGAAGGGGGAGAAGTGGGCTTCCCTACCCGACATGTTTGTATTTTTTCTAATCTAACTGCACACTTCCAGCCTGGAATCCGAGACAGGGCGCTGGGCGGAGGGAGGAAAAGTCCCGTCTCACCTTTCAGTGAGCCCCGCTCAAGGAGAAAGAGAGGGATTCGAAAAGTTCAGTCTGCCCAAGGCGCACTGGCTTGCAAGGCACGACTATCCTTGATATTGATCGACTGTCAGAGCCGTGACAGGCTGCAGATGTAAGCAAACAAGATCCGATTTCTTAGACGAGCAGATCATGCAGGCTGTTTGAGCTGTGAGTGAGAGAGAGAGAGGGAGGAGGAAGGAAGGGAGGAGAAAAGAGTCGGAGAAAAGTTTGAAGGGAGACAGACGGAGACGTTGCCGGTTGGGGAGAAAGCACACAACTGTAGCGGGCAAAACTATCCTCTGCGAAACAGACGAGTGCCTGTTGTTGGTTGCTGCCCTGTGGAGAGGAGGACTTTATTGATATTCGGCAGCTGCCGGGCACACGCCTGCTTCTGAGAGCTGTTGAGGATTAGATGCGTTTGAATCCACGATGCGGAGCGATCCCATTTTGTTCGCTTCCAGGGGTGAGTGGCCAACGTCAGCATGCGCTTTTGTCTCTGGACTTGCTACTGTATATGTTGGTTTCATTATTATTAAATTGATGACCAAATCACTTGGGTTTTGCTGAATTAAAAAGAGTACTTTTTACACACACACACACACACACACACACACACACACAAGGGCCTATAAGAGAACCATATATGCGTGCGAGTAAATACTGTCAAATACAGCCTATGTTATGATGATAATTGTTGCCTATTGATATGACATTGACGTATTAATCAACATATTGATTGTCACTGTTGTTTGTATACATGAATAGAAGGTGCAGCGAATGACCAGTGCAGAAAATATCTTCTCTCAACTCTTCGTGTGCGTTCGCTTTACGCACTCAGTCAGAGAGAGAGATGTGAGATTTCTGGCGACCGCTGGCTCCTGGCGGTGTCATTAGGGTCATGGTTTGTTGTCCATGGAATTATGCGTCGGGAGTCGCTGGTTGCAACTTGAGACTGCGCTCTCTGCTCTCTGGCTGCGCTGATTAATAGCAGCCCTCACGGTGACCAGCCCCGCATGATAATCACTAGATTGTGCCTTCGCTGGGCGCAGCTGTCTCCCGCTGGCTTGGATAGGTGACCGATGACAGCTTCCATAGAGGAGGACCAAGAGCGCTAATACCCACGTTGTTCTTACCCACTCGCTTTGGCTGCATCTCTCATTGCCGTACAAAGAGTCTGATTGGATTTAGTACAATTTACATTTATGGTATATTGATTGTTGATGGACCAATGTGATAGACCTGTTGTGACATTGCATTATATTAGATACATTATATTGAACACAGATCGTCCACAAGTTTTTTGTCTGGAGTTTTTGTATGTGACACAAATAAAGCTGCTATAATTTGGCTCACCAGTTGCATACCTGAGGTGAACCTAAAGAGGTAATTTAAGATTCTGCCAGAGGTCACTAACATTGTCCTGGTATGACAACTCAACCCATATCTCTTGGTTTTTTTCCAGGCGAATGTATCTCTACAATAACAAAACCTGGCTCCAGTGCTTTCGGCTCCTTGGTTGGCAGCTGCATGGGATCAGGTAGCTTGGCGATGTATCACTGCCTTGCACTTGGTGGGGTTCTGACAGACAACTATTGTTCAGAATGTTGTAATACCATCCCTATGGCACATGAGAATGTGTTTTGACTTGAGGGCTTGGAGAGTGTGTTTTTGCCTTACACTTAACCCAGCCAGTGGGGGTAGGTTATAGCTAAATTGGCCCGTGGACGAAATCCCTTTCAACAAGTTTGTATGCTAGCTCTTATATGAGGTGCCATTCTAGGGCGAAAACGCACAAAGTGTTAATGTGTTTATGGCTGTTTATTATTGTAGTTTTCCTCACGGAAACCCCAAGCTGACGTGGTATTAATTGGCACAGGATTTGGTGCGTGTGATGTGGGCATTGTGTCAGCGATTTGGCCCCCCGCACCCATTTGGTTTTGCTTTAGGGAAAGGGGTCTCTCTTGTTCAGAACTCCCCAATGATGATGGATTTTTAAAGTCTTTCATGTGTCAGAAAGGAAATGTAACCCCCATTTCAACAGCAGGGAAATCAGATCCATAGAGGAGGAGAAAGACTAAGAAAAATGAGTTCATAATCCCTCTTCTACCCCCACCAAACCTAATCTGTCATTAAACTGGCTTGGTGCAGACTTTCATTTGAACCATAATCATGGACTGCCATTTCTTTCTTGTATTATCGATAGAAGGGGCGATATTAATGCTGGAAAACCAATGTGGTGAAGATATGTCATACAGTGCATATAAACGGTGTATAACTGACATACTGTCATATTGTGATTTGGTACTCAAGGGATATTGTTTTTGCATCGCCAGCTAAACAGGCACCCTGGAATTCATATCACAATATATACTTCCTAACTTCATTGTTGACTACTCTTATTGTTCTCAGGGTAATTTTCTCAAAGTAATGTGTTCAAAGTGTTCCTTATATCCTCCTAGCCATTTTAATAGGCTTAATGATCCTCTTTAATAGGATGAGCCGATTAGCTAGTCTGTCTGAGGTAAAGATTTGAGATTTAAGGGGTTCAGGACCACCAGTTATGGTTAGGTGGGGATTAGTCTTCTGAGATATGGGGGGTCCAAGATTTAGGGAGGGCTCATGGGTGGTGTCTCTCTGAGTAAGAACAACAACACAAAGACATGTGCGTTTGTGTGTGTGCGTGCGTGCGTGTGTGTGTGTGTAATTTGAGATGGGTGCTGGAGAGTTCTAGTGTAACAATAATTATTTGTCTGAGTTCAGCTTTCTGAAAGTCAAAGTTGATGTCACTCAATGTCACAGATTTAGGGAGGGGCTCATGGGTGGTGTCTCTCGAAGTAAAAACAGCAATATGAAGATTTGTGTGTGCATTCATGTGTGCGTGTGTGTGCATGTGTGTGCGTGCGCGCTCGTGTGTGTGTGCGCATGTGTGTGAGTGTGTACCAGAAGAGGGTTGTGGTGGGTGGAGTCTGATGGGAAACTGGGAAACTTCAGAGAGAAGTAGTTCCTTTGAGCGTCAGAGCAGATAACCTGGCACAGAGCCAGAAGAGTCACTAGTACCCTCTCTGTTCTACCACACAGGGTGGGACAGGAACTCAATTATTGATTTTCCTTAACTTGTAAGGAGGCCTATATGATATGTCTCTTGATAATAATCCACTCCAGGTTGGTCTGTCAACATGGGCCATGAAGTCAATAAATATTGAATTAATCTTCCAACAAATGCCCCCTAACCCAGTCATACATCACCTCCCCATCCCCACCCCTTCTGATAGTGCTCCCACCCTCCAGGCTCCACCAAGTCCCCTCCATCCCTCCATCTTCCCAGAAGTATGAGTCCAACATCCAGAGCAGCTAACCACTATCCTCTTCCCTCCTCTTCATGGTGTGGTTTTGCATTGAGTGCTCTGTAATAGTCTCCTTACACAGATACAGAGGGAGCATCACTCTCTCCCTCCAACCCGCCCTCTCCCCCTTTATCTACCCCCCTCCCCCTTTCTCTAACTCTCTCTCTCTCTCTCTCTCTCTCTCTCTCTCAGATGAGGTTTGGGAAGCTGTGTGCGGCTGGGATGTTTGAGGTTTTGCACATCTGCTTGTAAACCACCTGTGTGATAGAGATCACTGCCTGTGATGTTCCTTTGGCATGCCCCATGGAATATAGAGCCCCAATAATTACAGAGGAGATAGCGAGCGCTTGTCTCTCATCATAAACTAATGCAGCCACTGATCTTCTGATCCTATATGTGCTTCCTTCTCAGAGCAAAGGCCTCAGAAGCATGGCAGCCAGGCGACGGGTTTATGAAATATTTCTGAAACGTTTACAACAGTCGTATGATGTTCAAACCATTTGCCAGTGGTTTGTATATCCAGCCCTGCCAAGCCCTCATAGAGTTTAGACACTTTTACTCAAAAAGAAATAGGCTGTATAGAGTTGGCACAATTCTCTATTCTGAATGACATGGAAATGATGTATGTTTGTCCTACAAGTACATAATGCATTTCTGTGTGAAGGTTCTGAAGCGAACCCCTCAGAAGCAGACAATGGTTTCCAGAGAGAGAAGGCTCCAGAGACCAGAGGAGATCGATTGCGTGCCTCCCCCACTCTGGGCACAGCGAGAGCGGGCTTCCTCAATCAAAGTGGGCGTGGTGGTGGGCAGCCTGGAGGAAATGTGCAGAGTCAGACCCTGGGAGTCTTACAGGAGCGAGGCACTCAGCTCCCCCGGAATTAGGGAGGGAGAGGAGGATAGAGAGAGGAAAGTCAAGTGCCAAATGCCAATCCAAACAAACCAGGGTAGAAAGAGGAGGGGGGAGAGGTGCACGGGAGGAGGGTCAGCTGGGCAGGCGAGGCTGGAAAGTGTGTGTGTGCATGCGGACGTGCGGGCTGGCGGGCGGGCGTGCGTTTGGGTTTGAAGGATTCGAAATAAGGGGCTGCACGGAGTCTGTTGAGCGAAGACATGTTGTGTGGTAAAGAAGGGGGTAACCATGGGGATGCCAGACCATAAACCACCCCAATTATCATCACCACCATCTAACTGCAATGTTCTGTCTACAATGCAATACTAATGCTTCTTGTCCCTCACATATATACTGACTTTCACTGTACTGAACTGATTGATAGCCTCGCTCTACTGAATCCCAGCCCGTGATTGGTTCAGTGAGTAGTTCAGATCTGGCATATCTCATGCCCATTGGCTCAGTCAACACTATTCTGTCTGGGCGGGATCCATAAGCACACATCAGAGTGAGGCATGCCTCCTGCTCAATGCTTTGAAATGAAAAGCTATGATCTGTAGTACTCCTTCAGAAGCTCGGCGAAAGTTCACCAAACAGATCAAATGTCAGATTACGTATGATTTACATGATGTATGATTCTGATGACAAGTTGCAGTACCTATGTGGGTGTCATGTGATTCTCATTCTAGAGACTGGGTTCAGGATAAAGATGAGTAATGATGAAGGTCTAATTACTGTGGTATAAACACACCCACTAGTCTTCTCTGGGTGCCTTCAAGGGTATGGTTGGGTATTGCTTAGTTTGGTAGGTCGCCACCACTTAGACGGTGGTGAGGAAGACATTTATGCTGACTCTACATGCAGCTGTAGCGTGCATGGGTGAAGACGACACATTTTCTCGTGGGAATAACGGGAGAACAAAAGTCTGATTTCTCTGATATATCAGTAAGTCAGTGTCTGCATGTCTCTCGTTATAGGTGGTGTCCACAGCAGCCCTCCTCTGATGTGTTTAGTCTGCGCCTTTCAAGTCAGAACCAGCCGTTAGTTGGTCCACACACACACACACACACACACACACACACTAAGGAAAGTATGGAAGGCAGCGGGACACCGTCAGTGCATTATAAATCAGGACACCTCTGTTCCGAGAAAGGAATAACCCCCCTCTCCCAAACCACCTTGGTATTTGAGTAACAACCTCCCATGTCAGTGGAAGCAGAGGGTCTCATGTTCTCATTTAGGCCCAGACTTGACCCCCTCCAGTCCTCACTCCCTCCCCAACACTCCTCACCTCTCCTGCTAGGTCCTGGAAGTATGGTATGAATACCTCACAGTGTAAACACTCCTGTAACCTCTGCTGTAGGTGTGTCCAAAGCTTTTTTCTCAAGAGGGGGTTTTGGTGTTTTTGGAAGGCCAGCAGCTATCTTTTGTCATGCGAGCCTGTTGACATGGGAGGTTTGTTTGTGTAGAGCAGTGAGTGTTGGCGAGAGACAGAGTGAATGAGTGGGTGGTTTGTTTGCATGGTTAGATTTTTTTCTTTCGTACCCCTAAGGGTTTGTTTGAGGGTGGTCCTCTTTGCTCCATGCCATCTAATTCCCCTGTCTTCAGTTATCTAGAGCACTAATGTGTACCCCCCCCACCCACCCACACAAACACACACACACACACACACACACACACACACAAACAGATTGTTTTACTACCCCTGTTGAAGGTAACTCATTACGTCTCTTCATCCAAAAGCCTGGCCTCACAATGCGCTATGAAACAGCACATTAAACTCCAAAGGCTCTTGGCCTGTACTCCTATAATATAGCAAGCAGGCAGGAGCCCCATGTCTATGTTGTCATATACTCGGTGCCATCTCAGTAACCGCTCCAAGGCTGCTCTTGCTCCAGGATGTTGCAAACTATGATTTAGTCTATGTCCAGGGGGTTGTAAAACCTAATGATTTGTATAGGACAGAAAGTGACTAGACGTTCTAGCTTGATATTGAGGTCTCTCTCTCTCTCTCTCTCACTCACTGACTCACTTACTCACTCGCTCGCTCGCTCTCTATTTCTCTCTCTTTCTCACCCTCTGTTTCTCTCTCTCTCCCTCTTATACTGTAGGATAATAGGATTATAGCAGGAATGTGTGAACACTGGTGTTTGTATAGCTGTAGAGAAGGACTATCTGGACGCCTAGCCTTTTCCCTGGCTGTGGGAGTGAATAATGTGTTGTGTTGGAAGCTCATAAATGTCTCTTGGAGATGTCGGTATGCACCGTGTCAAGCCAAATGCACTGATCAAAAGTTTGGGCCACCCTCCCAAACAATACATCACTATCTTTCATTGACCTATCATACGAACCAACAAGCCCACCTCGTTTTATATCACTGATGGTTGACACAAAAAATGGACACTGTAAGTGAATTGTGAAACTTTGCCCAAACACTCTACTTGGTAAAATCCAACCTATTGTTTTTCCCAAGTTTCACATGTGGAGGGGATGACGATAATTGCATTGCCAGTACCACGGCATACTGCATTACCCAATAGGTCTATCAAAATACACCTCCCTAACTTCTAAGTGGAACTGACAGGGGTCAACTAAACTGCCTTAAACACAAGAGTGCTCTCCAAAGAATGAACCCTAACAGGGGGTGCCAAACATCTCATTCGCTAGTGTGTGTTTACTTTCTTTGTGGGGGATGTGTCAAACCACAGATAGGACCTATGGTTCGGTAACAAACCAACATCGTACAGGTTGTCTGAATGGGGACTAGCCCTGCTAGCTTCTTCTCTGTAGAGGGTTCACCACCCAGTCACACACCGTCATATCGTTTGTTTACAATAAGCTCTCCCTGAACCATTGTAGGTCAGAGGGGTGCACTCTTTATCTACAGAGACAGTGCATTGATGTGCAGAGCATGACACCCTCATATCACCCCCTCCAAACTACTCACTATGAAGCCTTCCATATCACAATATGCCCTCAAAAGTACATACCTTTTTAACACTCCCCAGTGCACACACACACACACGCACTCTAGCACTCACACATGCACGCACACACACGCACCCCCACCTATGTGTTTATACGGACTCCTTTTGTTTTGATGTTAAAGAGGGGTGGAGAATAGCGGTGATGTATTTTCCAAAGCTGTAATTCAACTTTTAGGATTGGTGTGATCCCTCAGGTGTGTCGCCAGCCTCTACTGGCGTGTTTGTAATTCTCTGGTGGAATTTAGTGTTGGAAGCTTTCTTTTTCCATCTGCCTCTGTCTGTCAGTCTGTCTGTCTGATTGACTGCCTGTTATATAAGTCTGTAAAGGTCTTCTGACTGAACACACCCACTGAGGAGCTTGTTGTGGTAGCCGACCAGAGTCAGGTTGCCCATATTTCCCAAAAATGTATTGCTTAATTGCGTTGACTGTGCTTGTGTTTGTGTTGTTAGCTGTCTAACATTCCTGTGTGTGTGTGTGTGTGTGTGTTTGTGTGTGTGTGTGTGTGTGTGTGTGTGTGTGTGTGTGTGTGTGTGTGTGTGTGTGTGTGTGTGTGTGTGTGTGTGTGTGTGTGTGTGTGTGTGTGTGTCAGCCATGGAGGAGCTGGTGTGTGAGCTGCGTCTGTTCCTGGACCTGCTGGACAGGGAGTACCTGAGCGCCGGGGTGAGGGAGAAGAAGATGCACATCTCCAACATCCTGCACAGGGTCCTCTCCGCTAAAGGTCAGAGCCACAGCTACTACACAACTGTTCCACGTCCACCTCCCCGTCCACAACATCGCCTCCTTCCATTCTATACTGTTTAATATATGTCATCATATGTTACCGTCACTCTTAGATGAAAATGGATCAAAAGACCAAGAGGGGAAAGTCTAGAAATCAGGTGTTGTTTTCTCATGTGTTCCTTGTCTGTATTACCGTTTTCCCACTTGAAATTGGTGTGCTGTGTTGCAGTGTCAAGCACTGATCTACATCTACACATTTACATCTACCTATATTGAGTAGATAGGGTACATAGATCAGTGGTGTCAAGGCTTGTGTCTCTTTTCTTCCCCCCCTACCTCCTTCAGAGCCCTCATTCAAAGCAGAGATCCACAGCAGTCTGCCGGCCCCCCCTCAGATGCCCCTCCCTGAGATCCCCCACCCCTGGCTGGTAAGACTACCTCACATGACAACCACCATTACACTTTACACTGAACTCAACAACATCCCCTGACAAGGGATAATGTGTGTATCAGTATTTTAAATTGTCTTCAATCTGATGCAGTGCGGTTTATGAACACTTGAAACATGTGGCGTGACCTCCACTCAACATTGTGATAGATTATGTCACATTAATGTCAGATCTCATCATATTGTAGTATGTGATAACCATCAGGAGCATTTTACAGTCTCTAATAAAGCAGTAGGAAGGATAGACCTGGCTTCAATATGTTTCTCCTTGCTCTCTCTCTCTCACTCTCTCTCTCTCGCTCCCTTGCAGCCCTGACAGTCATCAATAGCACATGAGGGGGGTTCAGTAGGTTAGTGTGTTGTGGCGACAGAGTGTGTATGTGTGACAGCATGAGGGTGTGTGAGGAGTGTGTGTTTCGTTTGTCTCAGAGCGGATGCCTATGATCTACTCCTGGTGGCCGAGATATCCCATTAAGCCCCTCACCATGATAATAACCTGCAACACCTTGTTCTACATATTCTTACTGCAGAGTGTGTTAGTGCATGCAAGAGCGCACGCACACACACGCCCACACGCACACACACACACACACACACACACTTTACTGTGCAGATTGTAATTAGAAACATCCTACCACCGTCCTCCTCTCCTGACCCCAGACTGGAACACAGGCTACAGTTCCCAGAACACTTTGGGGAGGTGGGAGGGAGGGGAGGAGAGGAGAGGTGGGAGGTGAATCTCTGTTCTGTCCTTTTTTTTTTCTCTCTCTCTCTCCCTCCCTCTCTCCCTCCCTCCCTCCTTCTCTCTTTCTCTCTCTCTCTCTCTCTCTCTCTCTCTCTTCCCCCCTCCCTCCCTCAACCCTTCCTCCCTCTCTCCCTCTCATTTACAGGAATGAGAGAGAAAGAAAGGAAGCAAAGGAGATATTTTCTCTTCTCTCTCTGCTTGGACAGTTTTCCAGAGGTCAGCTTGCTATGTAATGAATGGTAATTTGAGAGAGAGAGAGAGAGCGAGAAAGAGAGAGAGAGACTGACTGACTGACTGCCTGCATCAGCTAGCTAGGCTCTGTCTGTGACGCGCTTAGCCAAAACCACACACTCCAGTCTGCAGTGGTCAAGGAACCAGACTAGGATTGAGGGGGCACACTGTGGGTTTGGATACCATTGATGCTATGTCGACGGATACCAACATAGCAGCTATCTTGGTTTATAACTGCCTACTTTTATACAGAAAATAATCAATCTTCTTTGCAGAGCAGGCTGGTATAGTTTGCCATTCTCATCCTTAATGAGCATTTGATATTGTCAGCATCCCTGAAATACCTAGAACGAGCATATTCTTCCACAGTAAACTCATCTGATCCATGCTATCATGCTAACAAACACACTCAATCTGTAGAGCAGCTTTATGATAGTCACGTGTGACAAACAGCATAGCGAAAAGATGCTTTACAAAGGCAGCCTCCTGTCTCGCTAAGAATAGCTGTTTATATCTGGAGGGGTTGACTTTGTATTGACCCTTTTTACACACACACACACACACACACACACACACACACACACACACACACACACACACATACACACACTTCCTAATATCATTAGAGATCAGGAGACCTTACAGGATGTCCGTTAATCAGATCAGACAAAGATTGGCCCGTTTTATTCCAACAAGCTCAATCTGCCTCACTTTGAACCACCCAGCGGGCTTCCCAGCTGCCTCCAGATGAGGAGGGACAAGAGAGAGAGAGAGAGGGAGAGAGAGATGTGTGATTGGGTGAAATTGTGTATGTTAGAGTGCATTTTCTTTGTGTGTACAGTATAGAGAGACAGCATGGGATGAATGTGTACAGATGTAATGTGTCCATGCAATGATTGCAAATGATGCATTTATCAAACACGTGTGCCAAGAAGAATCTTAGAGCCATTTAGTGTTACACCATCTGGCTCGTCCCAATCACAGTGGCTCTCAGTCTGCTCTGACTCCCAGCCTCACACACTCCTCAGCCCTGGCAGGGATCAGTGAAATGGCTGTTCATCAACACAGAGCCATGACCCTGCCCTAAGTATGTCCACACACAAGCTGCCACTGTGTGTGTAGAGGTAGGAGTGAGCCACACACATCAGAACCTTGTTAGAGACGTCTTGTACGGATTGTAAAGGGTCTCTGTTGTTGCAAGATAGAAGAAATTATTTATGGCCCATGACAAACAAGTATTTTTCGTGATTGACAGAGTCGTTGAGCGGTTATAATGGGTGGGGATTTTTAATCTCAATTGCGTCGTTTCCAAAGGGGAGGCATAAAACATGTAGCTCCTTGTTTGAACTGCAGACTCACAGTCTCAAGGGGATTCCAACCACACGCTCACTCAACCAGGCAGAGGAGCTGCTTCTTCCCCACAACCCAATCACCTCATAAATCTGTGTGTGTGTGTGTGTGTGTGTGTGTGTGTGTGTGTGTGTGTGTGTGTGTGTGTGTGTGTGTATCAGACAGAGAGGATGAGAGGGAGTTCCTCTACTCTTGTTCACACACACACACACACACACACACACACACACACACACACACACACACACACACACACAGCTCCGAGGGCTGTCTCTGATTAGACTGTTATAATCGCCACCAGGCGCCCACAGTGACACAGCTTGACTGAAGCCCCATGGGAGCAGCTGTGTCCATAGTCTTTGTCTCTCTCCTTCTTTCGCTCACTCTCCGTCTCCATCTCTATTCTTTCTCTTACTTCTCTCACTTCCGCTCATTCCTCACACTCTCTTATGATGCGGCACTGTACTCCAACAACGATGTACAGTACACTAGTCTAATATGCTAGTAGCCTAGTACACTCATACAGTACTGTATTACTCTCCGGCCTGTGTCAACCTCAACCAACTCTCTTGTGATTCAGTAATGCTCTCTAAATCTGCCACTGTAACCTTACACTCTAGCCATTACATATGGCCAGGCTCTCTTGTAGGCTCTCCCATGTCATCACAGTGAGACAGATGGATGAGCCATGCAGTCGCTCTCAGATGCATTGCATAGAGTGTGTGTTTTAGTGCATATGACAATACAGGGCAGGTCTAGCCAGGCCTGCTGCTGGGACACAAATGAGTTCCATCTGTGTTGATGTTGGCGAGTGACCCCCCCCCCCCCCCCCGCCTCTCCTCCCCCTCCCCCTCCCCTTCCCCCACCCTCTATACACACACATGGCCATAGATAGGTATGCATACATGTACAGTACAGATACACAAATATGTACTGTATTGTCTGTCTCACTTTCTTTCTCACACATAGACAAACACATAGAAACAGACACACACACACACACACACACACACACACACACACACACACATACCCGTCCCGGCTGTGTTGGGTTCGGTGAGGCAGACAAGCTCCATTTGTGTTTCATTTCCTCTCTCTCTCTCTCTCTCTCCCTTCCTCCCTGCATCTCCTCCCTCTTTCCTTCTCTTAACCTGTGTCTGAGACAACCCTCCACCTCCTCCTCCTCCCCAAGCACTCTCTAAGATAAATATATGTGTCTCGGCTAAGGCTTTTGTGTCCGAGTGCACTGAGCCAGTACTGTACACACACGCGCACACGCACACGCACACGCACACGCACACAGTTCCATGATTCTTTGTCTGTTAGTGCCATGTCTGCTCTTTCTGCAGTAGAAGTCATGCATGTCACTCTGCTGTCCTGCTGTGAGGTGTACAACCATGGCTACAGTGTGTCAAAGATAACATTATCCCTACTGTGTAATGAATGCTCTGAGTGATATTTGGAAAGGGGGCGCTCTTTTTGTGTCCTGTGTGTCCTTTGTTGAAAATCATGAGTTTCCCAACTGCTGTGTTGTGTTTGGAAAAGCTTCATCCTACTGTATTTGGCCAATCCAAATGTTCTCTAACCTTTAAAAGGAAACACATTTGCAGTGGGACGTACAGTAACAATGTCACCATTCTAAATCAAGCTGTGACATGCACAGAATGAGCTGGAACACAATCAATCACTCCCCGATTCATCAAAACCGCGCATTTATTTAATTGCAAGTGATTTGCATATGGTGTTCGTTTCAATCTAGTGCAGTATTGATGGTAACTTTGGCCCGTTGTGATTGCTGAGGCATCAGTTTATTTCTCCCGTGGACTTCCCCTACTTGGTGGTTGGTCTAACCACACTGAAAAAAATCCAGTGACCTCATCCCTATTGTGTCATAGACAGAAGAAGGGAAACAAATGTTATGATTAACAAACAACTACAAATCTTTTCGGAGGAGACACACCAGTCGTTTCTGTGGTAACAGGACAGCCAGTGGTTCATCTCACGCAGCGTAAGATCGGTAAGGAAATCTCATGAGAGAGTGACACTTTTAAAAGATCACGTGACGATGGTGCGGATTGTCCCCAGGCCCAGACTGTTAACGTATAACCCGTTTGGAAACCCCCCTGAAACTAGTGCACGGATGGAAAACCTATTCCCCTCCTTTTTTCTCCCCAAATGTTCTCAAAAGGCTTTTTACTGTGCCAAGTTTTTCTCTATCCTCACACATGATGTGATCTAACTGACTAAATAAAGAAACAAGCTGAAAAAGTAGACTAGCTCTTAAAATGCAGAGAAATACTGCATTTAGGAACTAGCTGCACGAGAAGGACATCTTACATGGGTTGAATGAACCCATCTCTTAAAGAGAGTGAATGAGGCTTGACTGGCTAAGTGGCATAGGCAGCTTCCTGTGAGTGTTCTTAGTGTGCGTGCGTGCGTGCGTGCGTGCGTGCGTGCGTGCGTGCGTGCGTGCGTGTGTGCGTGCGTGCGTGCGTTCCTGTGCTAGCTCACCCTCAGCACAATAAGCCGGGTCGGTTCCAGGCGTCTGCTCTAGCCCAATCAAAGGGGGGTGGGCGGCGTCCAACAAAAGCAGGGGCCTCTCTGCCATCCTTCCCAGGCCGAGGGCCCTGGACCTCTCCTCTCCCTCCGGCCCACATTTACACCTCATTGTGAGGTGGAGAAACGGGGGAAGAGGTGTGGAGGTCTGGAAGCCTAGGCATATGCCCTCCCTCCCTGCCTCCCTCTCGCATTTCTGCTCCACTCTCACCCTGGATGTTTGTTTTCCCCACTCAGCAGTCTGACTGGCATATCCGCTGCTACGGCTGTGAGAGAGCACCTGCCTAAAAACACACACTCACTCACCCCGGCCTTCCAATCCTCCTTTGTGTGAAGGAAGGGAGGCATAGAATTGAATTCCAAATAGGAACTCGGAACAAGGGTTTGCCCGAGGTTCCACTAACATGGGCGGGTCGTTTCAAAACAGCTCAGTGAAACATTAAGATTTGTATCGGCAGATTGGCACTGTTTCAATGCTTGTTCTGAAAGGCGAGAGTGCTTGATTTTACAGAATCCTTGGATCCTGCAGAAAGGGCCTTTTTTGCAGTAGCTAGTGTGTGTGTGTGTGTGTGTGTGTGTGTGTGTGTGTGTGTGTGTGTGTGTGTGTGTGTGTGTGTGTGTCTGTCTGTCTGTCTGTCTGTCTGTCTGTCTGTCTGTCTGTCTGTCTGTCTGTCTGTCTGTCTGTCTGTCTGTCTGTCTGTCTGTCTGTCTGTGTGTGTGTATGAGGAGCTTCTGGTATGAGTGTGTGCTGCTGGCTAATCTGAAGTCCAGTTTGAGTTTCTCTCAGACACAATGGTCTATTCACCAGCCATGGACAGCCTCTGTGTGTGTGTGTGTGTGTGTGTGTGTGTGTGTGTGTGTGTGTGTGTGTGTGTGTGGACTTTGGGATATATTCGAGATACACACACACACACACACACACAGTATCTTAACCAAGGTCAGACATCTCTCGCTGCTTCCGAACTGCATACTATGATCATCCAAGTGGTGGGCATCACTTTGCAGTAAATGCTACACAGATCATTGGATCTCAATGGTACATGGATGAGAAACAACAATAGGAGGATAGGTATGCAGATAGTTTTGGGATCTATGGTGCCAGGTGCAGGTGATCAGAGCTAGTTCGAGGGCAGACGTCCATTTGGACCGACACCTCCGGAGGATTAGTGATGGTGTGTTTGTTTACGGTCAATCAAGCTGGAATTGGTTTGACCACAATGCACTCTGTTAGCCGCACTCTTGTAATCGATAAGGGCAAATCCTTTGTGTGATACAAACAAGCTGTTTTGAGGCAGTAAAAACACAAAAAGTGTGTGCGTGTGTGTTCATGCTTGTGTGTGCACTCTTCACTGGAGCCAATACTTCTAATCTTTAAGTCATTACATAGCAGGGTTGTTTTGTTTTTGTTTGCAGTAATCAAAATCAAAAGGGTATTTCACATAGAAATGGATTGACATAGCAGGGTAATGGGGTCACATCTCCAATCTCCAGTGTGTGTAATGTACTGTGTGTAATGCTGCATTGTTTTAGGTCTGCAACAATCAGTTTCTTGAGTTATTAATGCTGTTATTGTTGCTAATATGCTTTAAGAGGAAATGAGCGCATTCTGATATCGCTCTGTGGGTTACGGCCCCTCCAACATCAACACTCCTGACACACGAAGGCAAACAGGCCCAGCAGAACCTCCCGCTTTGTCTTCTGGGCGACCGTGAAGGGCCATATTTTCACATGCAGCAGAGCTTATTGTTCAGCTGTCAAGGCCAACGCTTTCTTTCTTTTCTCCATTACAGTCCTCTACTCGCTCTCCTTTTTCATTCTCTCTTCCTCCCTGGGTGAAGTAGGGATTTTTTGGGAGGGTGGACGCCGGTGAAGGAGTTTAGTGGGGCAGCGAGGCTTGCCAAAATATGAGTTCACCAAAAGCAGTGTTTCCCAGAGGAAATGTGATAAGATTCTGGGGTTGGGCCATGGCCTTGAGTTATAGATGGAGAGAGAGAGAGAGAGAGAGAAAGGAGATGGGGAGAGAGAGAAAGAAAAAGGGAGGTACAGAAAAGGGATGTGGCGAGTGTTTCACGACAAGCCTAATGGAAAGTTGGGCAGACAGAGAGGGAGCCTTTGGTGCTGAAATGCTGTGTAATTAATCTGTGTTTGGCTTTAATGGTTAGTGTTTGTCTGGTCACTGGATGCTGACTGGTGAAAGTCAGCCTTTACTCTGTCTCCCACATACATTTACAGTTCGTTATGATATCATTCCCCTTCTTCAAAAGCTATGTATCTGTTCAGTTGTTTAGTGTATTTTGCATTAGACCTACCCCCTATCTGAAGTTCTGAATATGATGTTAATGTTAGTCATGCCAGTGCTATAGAATGTGTGACCAGGTCCCTGCTAGACCTATAGAAAGGACTGACCCACATCCCAGAGCCTCTGTGTATTGTTAATTACTTACTCCTTGCTCTGGGCTACTTTGGGGTCCAGTAAAAATGGTTGGTTTATGACAGAGGTACACATACAGTATTACTGACAGAACTCTGCACTGTAAAAAAAATGGCCACTCCCTTTTATGAATAGCCACATATTCCATGTTGCCGTGGTGACAGGGACATCTCCATGGCGGTGCCGCCTTTTTACTCGGGCAGCCGCGATTGATGGCCCGTAACGTGAGCGTTTCACAACTGTGGTGGATTTTCCCCTAAAAACCTCCATGGACGGAAAAAATGGCAGCCGCCACCAACAAAATGAAATTAGAGAATAAAGAAGACTTTCCATGAGAAAAAAGAGGGGATTTTGTGGGACTGAATTGGAGTCACCAGCCATAATCACTTGTTCATGTTGTTTGTGAAGACACCACACAAAGTCAATTCCCTGTCGTCATGGTAACGGCAAGTTGTTACATGCATAGTCCTTCTTGAAATGGTCTTCCAGGCATATTGGACCACTATATACTACATATAGAGCCCCTAGTAGGAGCAGGTGGGAACAGAGTCAACAAGAAGAGCAGATAATAAACATTAGGACCAAAAAAACCTGGCCGAGTGTTCACGGCACCCTACAGACCCATAAGGAGCCATTAAAGGAATCCAAGGTATCGTTCTCCAGCTGAGAAGCAGACTATTTTACTCCCTTACTCTGGCTGAGCACCAGTTCTGGGAATGCTCAAATCACAGCATTAAATGTCAACTGAGAAGACATTTATTTCCAGGCTTTGCAAGATTATGAGATTTGATTTTTATTGGCGCAATTATGTTATTTTAAGAGCCGAACGCAAAGACCGGTGTGCAGCAGCGGCCAAGATGGATCACGTCAGCGAGCTAGTTTATTCTTGCACCTAACTGCAGTGGTGTGGTTCCAACAGGGAATAAACAACAACAAAGAAGTGTTCATTTCTGTTCCACTCCCCCACACACACACCTCTCTCTCTCTCTCTCTCTCTCTCTCTCTCTCTCTCTCTCTCACACTCTCTCTCTCTCTCTCTCTCTCTCTCTCTCTCTCACACTCTCTCTCTCTCTCTCTCTCTTGCTTGTGTCTTTTCTCATTACTTCATTATCTTATTATCTCTCATGCTTGTACCGTATCTCATTACTGTGTTATCTCTTAAGTGGAAATGCATCACTTCTTAGGCAAAAGTCTTTAGATGATGATTGTGTCTGTTGTGCTGTGACACTTCAAAGTGAATCTTGACTCCACTTATCTCATTATGAAATCAATGACTTCCTCCCATTGTCTCTGGGAGTGACCCAGTGATAAGATGATTGCCATACAGAACTGAACAACCCTTTTGAAGTGCTAAACTACTTCCGGTAGTTTGGCCCTCTCATGCTCTAGCAGACACACTACCCTGACGATAGCCCTTTCGCCATGACTCTTTCTAATACTGTGCATTCTTACCAATGGCTTCTCTGTCTCTGTTTCCTCCAGCCTCCAGACAATGGGCCGCCTCCCCTCCCCAGCTCCTCTCTCCCAGAGGGCTACTATGAAGAGGCCGTCCCTCTCAGCCCTGGGAAAGCCCCCGAGTATATCACCTCCAGTGAGTGCAGTTAAAAAATACACATACACATATGTTCTTTTACTCTCACACACACACACACACACACTCACACGCACAGGCACACAATGCATACTAACAGTACACCCTCAATTTTTCATATTTCCTTCCATATTTGACATGGCTTCTCTCCTCTCCCTCTCAGACTATGACTCTGATGCCATGAGCAGCTCCTATGAGTCCTATGACGAGGAGGAGGAGGATGGGAAGGGTCAGAAGATGCGTCACCAGTGGCCCTCCGAGGAGGCCTCCATGGACCTGGTGAAGGACGCCCGCATCTGTGCCTTCCTGCTGCGCAAGAAACGCTTTGGACAGTGGACCAAGCTGCTCTGTGTCATCAAGGACAACAAGCTCCTGGTACAGGCTGATATACAGCTAGACTCTCACAGACACAAACACACACACAATGCAGTGCTTACACTCAATCATGTATGAATACAGGTGTGGAGACACAACACACAAACTCATACGTACATGAACATACAGTACACACTAACACATACTGTACACACACACATTTATACGAATAATAACATTCTCTGAAACATAACACTCTGTCATTTATCTATGTAATCGTGTATATTCAAAATACTTTGTTTGGTCCACTGGTTCTTTGACCTGCTTTCTCTCCTCCCCCTTCAGTGTTATAAGTCATCTAAAGACCAGACCCCTCAAATGGAGCTGGTTCTGTCAGGCTGCAGCATCACACACATCCCCAAGGACGGCAAAAAGAAGAAACATGAGCTGAAGATCGTCCACCAGGGGGCAGACGCCCTGGTGTTGGCCATGCATAGCAAAGAGCAGGCAGAGGAGTGGCTCAAGGTATCAGACCATGACCGGCGCTATTTAGGATGTAATAGCTGTATTATAATGTGTGGTAATAGCACCATGCTTATTATTAGCTCTTTGAGCATGGGAACAGGACAGGGGAGAATTCACTTCATCTGTCAGCCTGATGGGTTGTTTTTGAGTGTACAATTTTAGTGTGGTGCCCTACTGTCCAAAGATAAGGCAGACATTGTTTTCCTTGGAGAGAAAGTCCTGAAAAAGCTCTATTTCTATCCTCACGGAAGGACTCTTTTCCTGATATTGTGTTAGGGTAAGGTTATTTTGAGCAGGTGTTTCAGATGTCTACACTGTGATCTCAGGATGTTTGGTTAGTATCTGTGAGCAGCAGGTCTCTCTCTGACCTCTCTCTCTCTCTCTAGGACCTTGACAAGCCAGCAAAGCAAACCCACCCCGCTGACATCAAACACTGAATCTGCCTTTTTAGTTTTTACCCCTCTGCCAGTTTGTTATTACCAGCGTGTCTGAGCTATTCTATTTCAATCACAATAATGAGGGAGGCCATGTTTTGAGGTCAAATTCAAAGAGACATAGCCCCCCCCCTCACCTCTACCTCCCCTAGCTCTCCAGAGAAGCTCCCTGGAAACTATTGTTTATCCTTGAAAACCTATTGTGCGCTATTTTAGGATTCCTCCTTCTCCCCCTTCCTCACTTCTTTTTTCATTGCTCCAGCATTGGCTGTGAGTTTCTCCTGCCAGCAAAATTCCCTGTGCTCTAGTTTACCGACAGGCCTTTGTGTAGCAGAGTTTTGGACGCGGGCGCACCTTTTCATACGCACCACAGTCTGTGAAAACGCGGTTGAAGAGGGCCTTGTTAAAAACTGAACAGCGAACAATTTTGCCTCTTAGACGACTGATGGAAACAACAGAAACTCGTATTTTGCTTTTCCAACTCTTCTATGTTTATGGAGACTGGCTACACAGGCACGGTAGACCCACAGCAAAAACATTCAAACAAAAAGAAAACAGCCTGACATTTTTGTTCTGATTCTATCACTCATTCCATATGGTAATTAGGATTTGTTTATTGATAGGCTGCGGGGAAGCACGCTCCGTTAGTGCAGAGGTACTTGCAAGCGGGTGCATTGGAACTGCACAAATATACAAACTGTGAAAAACTGAACTAGAGCAACAACATCAGTAATTACTGCTTGGAGCAATGGGGATATCAACGCATGTTTGGTCAGGTGTCTTCTGTATTGAAAACACATGGAAACAATAAATGTTACAATGGAATAAACACACACCCCCCACACCCTCTCTCCAAACAAATTCCCTGTCTTAGATTAGTTTATTGATACTTTTTCTTACTTAGTGACGCTTGCTTCAGAATTAGGCTTACTAGCCTTGGCTGGCCACACTTCAATGTACCCCAAAATGGGGCCTGGATGGAGCGCACATATGTTCCCCTCGCATCATTAACAGTACAGTGAGGGATAAATTCCCCAGGTCAGCTCCAGACACATTATGCCGGGGGGTGTTTGATTGCAACACTGAGCCAAAAAGATTAGAGTTGGAGTGTGTGTTTGGATGTTGGGTTGCTAGGACTCCTGAAAAAAAGCCATCTCGCTCTCTCTCTCCCACTCTCGCTCTCGCTCTCTCTCTCTCTCTCTCTCTCTCTCTCTCTCTCTCTCATTCTCTGTCTCTTTCTCTTACTCTCCCTCTCTCTCTTAAGCCAGAGTTGTAGAGCTTCACTCTTGCATTTCACATTAAAGATGGAATCATGGAAATCAGATGAATCTAACCTAGTTCAATAGGATGTCCCTATGATGAACTGAGTCGTGTAAGACTACATTAGTAAAGGGAGAGGAGAGTAGAGAACCCGTCAGGGCTTCCAAAGCTTATGGCAAATCCAGACATTGTGTGCTAATGAACTGTTTATGGAATACAAATGTCTATATTGTGTTCTAACTTCATCCCTTCTAATCCTTTCCAGCACTTTTTGGTCTCTCTGTATTGTTTTTTTCTTCTTCCTTGCCTCTTTCTCTCTCTTTCTCTTTGTCTCCTTCTTCCCTTACCTCATCTCTTCTTTATTACTAGCACTCCTCTTCAATGTGACCTGGTTTTCTTCCCCTCTGCTGGGATAAGTAAGCCTGTGCTTCATCTCTCTCTCTCTCTCTCTCTCTGGGGAACCTATCCCAGTGTTTCTTCAAGCTGGCCTGGTGAGAGTCAAAGGTGTCTCTGTCATGGCTTATTGCCTGCATACATACAGAGGCTGTGTATGGCTGCTCACACTGTGTTGCCTGTTAAGCCTACACTGACACTATAGCCACTGTGTTGCGAATGACATCCCACTGTGTTTGACCATTGCCACTATGTTGCCTGAGATGCTTCCACACCATTTCTCAGTGGGCACATTGTTAGATGACAACCTTGTCCTGCACGTGTGTGTGTGTGTGTGTGTGTGTGTGTGTGTGTGTGTGTGTGTGTCTGAGTGTGTACAATGTTTGACATTTGAGCCATCTTATCCATGTATATTCAGTATGCATGGACATATGAGAAGTATGTCACTTAGAACTGAATCACATTCTTTTTACGCAGATGCAGCATGGCTACTAGTCAAGTCTCTCACCTCATGATGCTGCAATTATCTTGATGTCTCAATCTATTCAATGACTGTCTTCCATTTAAAATCCACAAAAATTAGTATGTAGAAACAACAGCTTAAAAGAAATACAGTATACCCCTATTGAAAAACCAATGAGTCCAAACTGATGTGTATGAGCTGGTGTGAGATTAGCCTCTGTCCCTGAAGGAAGATTTAGTTAATGTCTATCCCAAAACGCTCACTCTACAGCTCGCCAAAACCATGGAGCCACAGCCTGTAATTTCCCTGCGAGGCCAATTATGTTCTCTTTCAGCCAAAACCAATGAGCTGTGGTGAGCAGAGACGCTGAGAAGAACTCAACAAAGGGGACGGACGGTTTTGGTGTGTGTGTGTGTGTGCGTGCGTGTGTGTGTGTGTGTGTGTGTGTGTGTGTGTGTGTGTGTGTGTGCGTGCGTGCGTGTGTTTATGGGGGGCTGGGTTGGATGAAAAGAGGTGGGAGGGGTGTGTCTGTCAGTAAACAGTAGTCCCAAAATCACCTCTAGTCGTTAGCTTAGCCTCGCATCATCAGTCACTTCATCCATTGCTCAGCCCTGTCTCTCGCTGTAGGGTTGAGGGGTTGCCAGGGTCCTGCAGGGTCATGGTCATAGTCTGTACTGGTGCCCCGTACATCACATGCAGTGTGTGGATGTCTCATTCACCCTGTGTGGGCCTGTGTGTTGACACAAGCATTTCCATCGGTGTAGTAAAGGTCTGTACAGTAATGTGTGTACCAGGCATGTGGTCGCCCCCCCCCCCCCCCCCCCCCCCCTCTCTTACTCTCAGCCCTGCTGCATTTTTGTGTTGCATACTGTATGACCCACTAACTGATATATTGTAGCATGGCAAGATGGAGGACGATGAATTCCTTTAAATTAGGTATTGTTTCAGGGTGACTATAGGTGAATACAAAAACTGTGTTTGTTACCTCATCATTGTCCAGTCCTTTGCTTTGAAGATCAGTCACTTCAACTATGCACTCCCTACAAACCACAATGCAGAAGCGTTATCATATCAATGATGTCTGTTTGTGTTTGGTCTGTAGGTGATGAGAGAGGTGTGCAGCAATGGAGCCATAGACTCTGATGGAGCAGGCTCCGGGTCCCCAGTACACAAGGCTGAGCTGGAAAAGGTACAGAACATCAGGCTGTATGCAGTGGCCCACACACACACACACACACACACACACACACACACACACATACACACCTCTGTAGACTGCCCACAGGGGCCCCTCTCCTGCCCTAATGGAAGGCAGGCAGCACATGGCAGTAAAGCTGTAATTGTTTGCCAAATAGCACTTCATTACAGATGTGGCACAGGAGGCAGGATGGAGGGAGTTGAGGGGGAAAGAGTGTGTTATTGGATTTCATAATGTAAGTACAGGCCTGAAGAAAGCAGGTAAACCACTGTAACTGCTGGAGCCTTACTGTACAGGGCGTGTGTGTGTGTGTGTGTGTGTGTGTGTGTGTGTGTGTGTGTGTGTGTGTGTGTGTGTGTGTGTGTGTGTGTGTGTGTGTGTGTGTGTGTGTGTGTGGTGGAAAATGAAGCAGATCAGAAGGTCTTTAATGACAAACCGCTCCCAAGTTGGCATAGTACACAGAAGCCTGGCCTAATTATTGATACATAACATGTTGCAGATGCTCTCAAGGACTGTTTGGGTTCACTGAATGAGTGAATGTGTGTATTCGTATGTGTCTATGTACTATTGTCTCTCTTATATGTGTTATATTGCTAAAGCTCTTAGACCTAACACTGAACTCTCTCTTCTGCCACAGAAGGTGTCCTGTGATAGGCCAAGCTCAGACGGAGATGTGCCCCATGAGAACGGACACAACGACTGCAAGGACCAAGGTGAGACCAGGGAGGGTATCAGCACAGTGCACCATACTGGAGACTGGTCATTAGGGTGGGAGCCCAAACACTGCATGATGGTTCTCCATATGATGGTTCTCCATTGGGCTTTCCCTTCACTTCTTTATTGTCCCTCTTTGAAAGTTCTATGACAACATGAACTGTCAGCAATAAATGAGCTCTAGATGTATAATGTTATGTCCCAGAACTATCTCTGCTCTCTGACCATAAGCAGGTGGTATATTTCCCTGCGGCTCAGAGCAGCGTGTGGGTGAGACGGAGGCTACAATAAGGATGTGCAATGTAGTCAGTGTTTATTAGCGTCTCTCCCCCCTGTGGTGCTAGGTGCCACAGCGAAGACACAGCGATGCTATCTGAACACCTGATGTTGTTTGCTCAACAGGCACATTTCCACAGGGATCACGTTCTTGTTTAACTTTTCAAGACCTCTGCGGAATTCAGAGTTGTCTTTTTTTTTATTTTTTTTATTTTATTCGCCAAGACCGAACAACGTTTTTCCTGCGTGGTGTCTGAGATGAATTTCCCAACAGCAGTAAATTCCAGGCCTGTGGGGATTGCTAGCTCAGCATCAGGCTATGATTAATAGACATGTGTGTGTAATTCATGTTTGCATATCACAGCTGTGAAACCATGATTATTGTTGAAATATGGGCACGACTCTTTCCCAAATGAACTCAATGTGATGCATCTCTGCTGGACGACTTTTGACAGGCCGCTGTAATTGGACCATTTACATTACCCAGTAATCACTCTTTGTTATGCTCCAGGCCCCTACAGTATAAGCACTGATCTAGGATCTGCATACCCTGTCCAAATCCTAATCTTAACCGTTGGTGAGAAGAATTTACCCAACATCAGATTTTGCCAAGGTGTAATATCACCGTACTCCATGTATTGTGAGAAGCGCCTCTAGAGGATTGGAGTGGTACTACAGTTTACTACAGTTAATAGGCATAGTGTACAGTACACACATCTTCAGTAGCCAGCCATGGCAGATACCTACAGCTCATTATCTCCCCATTGTTGTCCCCCACAATGGAATCAGGGGGGGGACTCTGGATCAGTCACGTTCCATTCATTTGTTTGTGTGTCACACGCAATATATCAGACACCATTGGGACAATTTTGACGAAACTTGGGTGAATGATGCGTCATTGCCATAGAGATCGGACATTTATATTTACGAAATTACACTGATTGGCCCAAGGGGGACAACTTGTTGACTGGAGACGTGTTGCAACTTGAAGCCAAGCGACTGCCACAGCTCTCTCACACTATTTCATCTCAGCTCCACACTTTTTCTGATGAAGAGGAGGGAAAAACAAGCCCCAAACCCATTGAGCTTAATCAGCCCCTCATACAGTACATTCCTTCCATGGCTGGTAACGGACTGCTCTGATTCAGTGGAATCAAATTAGCCTGATCACAGAGTTTTCCTCCCTCTTTGAGGAAAAATAATAATAATCCTCCTTTTAAGAAGTGAAGCACTTTCACATATGTGTGTCTGGTTTCCACCTTAGGCCTGGGTTGTGCGTGTGCATGCGTGTGCGTGCGTCTGTGCGCGCGTGAGTGTGTGTGTG
The DNA here is from genome assembly GCF_951799395.1 of Argentina silus. Taxonomy (NCBI): domain Eukaryota; kingdom Metazoa; phylum Chordata; class Actinopteri; order Argentiniformes; family Argentinidae; genus Argentina; species Argentina silus. The sequence goes on from NC_139655.1 coordinate 19,426,097, forward strand.
TGGTGAGAGAAACCCTGGCAGGGATTGGGTGAGAGATGGCTCTGTATTTAATTAATGCCGTCGCCATAGTAGATATAATCTCCTGTAGTGTAACAGCATCTGATCATTGATTCATGCAGGGCTGAGTAGGGTTTGATGTGTGTGTGTGGGGGGGGGTGTCTGTCTCTGCCTCTGCAGAAGCACTCCAGACTCTGAGCATCAGCCGTCTCACTATGATGACATCACTCATTGGGAATTTTTCACCCCTGCCTCAGAAACCGCTGTCTTCTTCTGTCTACCCTGCTTTTGCGTCTCGCTCCACAATGGAGACCGGGACCTCCGTAGCTTTGTGACATTTTTTTAAATATATTTTCTCATATCACAATTTCAAGAACATACCTTGAGTATTTATACCTGATAATGTATACATTTTGCATTGTAAACACAGACACTGACCACACATGCCTGCACTCACACACACACACACACTCACACATTTAATTTTTCTCCAGTGTGTGACGTCCATGTTTGTCATCCTCTGTCTGTGGCTCATCTTCCTTGCCCTGCTCTCGCTGTTCTGACAGTGGATCTTGTCTACCGTACCCTTCCCACCGCAGACCACACAATCCAAACAACTCAGAGAGAGTGGAGCAGCAGTTTTTCTCCTCAGACACATAGAGAGACAGGGTTTAAGACCTGGCTTAGACCAGTTTAGTGGTAACCACAGGAGAATGTGCACTGTCATTGCTCTGTTAGACCTCTCTCTAGGTAGTCGCTGGGACCGATAAGGCCTCATTTTGACTTTGATATTATACTTGAATCATTTGCTCTTTCACTTAGAATAGGCCTATTAGGCTTTGTGATCATATCTGTATTAATTTTTTTTAATAGATTTCTGACACTCTCTCTCTCTCTCTCTCTCAGGGAAAGGGAAGAAGAATAAGTCGGAACAGAAGGGAGGCACGGTGGGAAAAGGGGCGGGGAAGAAGATCACTAAGATCATTGGCCTTGGGAAGAAGAAGCCATCCACTGATGAGCAGACCTCGTCAGCAGAGGAGGACGTGCCAACCTGTGGTAAGACAATTGGGGCCAGATTAACACCTGGAGTATAAGGATCAGTATACTCTACTGCACTGTCTATAGAGATATGCTCTGTTATAGGTTAACTATGGTCGAATTAGCATTATTTCCATACAGTGTTTTTTCAATAGAAGGGCAACATGCTCTTGTAGGCTGAAATCCTAACTTGAGATCTGCGGCCGTACCCCTGACTTTCATGTAAATCAACCATTGAGGCCAATAAGAGATTTGTGCCATAAACCCCTGAACTCTAAACAGTTCTGCAGCTTGGGCTGCTGTTTTACTACGGTCTCTCTTTATCTTGATTGGTCGGTTTGATGTGATTGACAGGCTATCTGCACGTGCTGTCCAATAACCGTTGGCGTGAGCGCTGGTGTCGTCTGAAGGACAACCAGCTGCTGCTCCACAAGGACCGGGCTGACCTGAAGACCCACATGGCCTCCCTGCCCCTGAGAGGCTGTGAGGTCAGCCCTGGCCTGGACTCCAAACACCCGTTCGCCTTCCGCCTGCTCCGCAATGGCCAGGAGGTGGCAGTACTGGAGGTAACTACTGGGTCTTACCCAAATGGCCACTCCGGGTCAAGACATCTAGATTAGTTTCTGTTTTGTTGGATTCATAAAAAAATGAATCCAAAGCTATAATGTCTTGAGTCAATAAGTATTCACCCCCTTTGCTATGACACTCCTAAAATTAGCTCAAATTCAAAAAAGTTTGAATTGAGTCCATCTGAGGATAATAGTTAATGTGATTTCGGAATGAATATCCGTGTTTTTATAGGGTCTCTGATTAGCATAGGAATCAATTACACACAGTGGGGTATTTTGTGTACCTGGGTCCCTCTAACCCTATCTCTCCCTTCCTTTTCTCCACCCAGGCGTCCTCCTCAGAGAGTTTGGGTCGTTGGCTGGGGGTCCTGCTGGCTGAGACTGGCTCCACCACAGACCCTGCTGCCCTGCACTATGACTACATAGACGTGGAGACCACCGCCAACGTCATTCAGCTGGCCAAGCAATCCTTCTGGTGAGATGACTTAATCTCTACAGAGAGCTGCAGTATAGGGATATACATACTGTACACAGACACCCAATTGTGGGGTCACAGAAAGACAAATATTGTAAGATAAATGAGGTGTGTGTGTGTGCGTATGTGTGTGGGTGGTTTAGAATTCCAAAGGAGGCTTTTGTATGACAGATGGTGTGTGTGTGTGTGTGTGTGTGTGTGTGTGGGGGGGGGGGGGGGTGGGTGGGTGGGTGGCTGGCTGTGCACTTCTGAATGCCCCCTTGCAGACCCCGTGCTGCTGTCAGGAATGTGAGTCTGTGGCCCAGTGTTTTTCTCCCAGTTGGGAAGATGTGTGTGTGTGTGTGTGGGTTGCTCTTTGGCCTTTTGATGTGTCACTCTGGTCGGCACTGTTTTCACCAGAGCTCTGTGTGCAGTCCTGCTCACACAATAACACAATACCCTCTCAAGACCACTCAGGGTTTCTGTTGAGATCCATATTTCCACATTTATTACATAACTGTCATGGGTATGTGTTTTTTCTCTCTCCTCAGTTTCACAAGCAAACGTGCTGTGTCTCCCAACCCCTACCTTGACAACCCTGTCAATGGCTACGCCTGTCCCTCTGGAATGGCCCTACATTACGATGATGTGCCCATCAACGGGATGGTAAGATGACATACACAAGAACACACACACAATTAATAAGTGCATGTATTTTTTCAATCTCTGTCTGTGTCCTCTAAAGCTTGGTGTTGCATTACTTGGGAGATTCTCTCTCCATTTCTTTTTCACCTTGTCTCACTCTATTTCTCGTTCTCACACTCATCTAACTTGGATTCATAACTTACAAAGACTGCTTTAACTCACTTTGTCTATAACAATAACAACCAATTTGCAGTCCTTTCCATTTTCCTCTGTTTATATTCTACTGTCTTCTCCTATTCTCTCCTCCTTTCCTCCTCTTTCTTCTCCTCTCTTCTCTCCTCTCCTCCACTCTGCTTGTCTGTCTGCATGCCCTCTACCTAAGGACCCAGAGGCGCTATATTCAATCCCTGCCACAGGAGGGCAGCACTGGAGAGAGGACACACTCTATGAGAACGCTGACCTGTATGAGAACATGCCCTCGCCCAAACTGTTTGCCCGCTACTCCCCCAAGCCCAGCCGGCTGGCCTCTTCATCCTCCTCCTCATCCTCCCCTGGCCACTACAAAACCCCTGTCTCCTCCAAATTCCTCTCCTCCTCCTCTTCCTCGGCTGCTAACACTAACACTAAAGCTACTGCTCAGGTGACTAATGCTATGCTTCTTAACTTTAACACGCAACCTTAACACTTTGTTATTATCTATGTTATCTATGTTTTGAGCCTATACAGTGTTTGTGTACAATTGCATTGTTAAATAACAATGGAGTAGAACAAGCTTATATTTTGGGTTCTGATGGGTTAAGGCAAGTTATAAAGTTATATTCTTCAAGAATCAATGGCTATCATTAATTTAAAAGTTAAAAAAAAAAACTGGATTTACAGATAGGCCTTTTGTGATGTGAACCTCCCTATAGTCAGTCAGTCAGACATTGTCATGGAGTGAAACAGAGAGATATGCTTATGGGGGGAGGAGGGATTGTAGAACAGGATTTTAGACTCAATTATTGTTACATTTATTATTCCTGCTGGAACATGGGGTTGATTTCATTAGTGTTGATACTGGCCACCCAGAATCCAGGTTCTCCTCCCTGCATCGCCCCCACCACCCTGAAGTTCCCGCTCCAGTATAGCTCTTAGTAATTTGATGAAAAACACGGCCGCGCAGAGGAGCGGTGTTACGTGAACATTTGGACCTGCGTAGCATACTGTGTCCAGTAATGAGCGTCTGGGAGTTTCTCTGAGACGTTGACCATGCACCCTTTTAGTTGCAGCCCAGATATTGAACTGTTAGAAGACGGGGATATCAAATATCTCTAGTGAGCATTACGGCCGCATATCTGTCCTAAGACCACCCAGATTTCTAGAGGGCTCTCCTTTGATCTGTGTGTGTGTGTGTGTGTGTGTCTGTGTGTGTGTGTGTGCATGCACATGTGCGTGTGTGTGTCCTGCATGTTTTCACCGCGACTGATCGTCTGCATGTATGTCATTATATTTTTATAGCCTACAGGAACGTGAGCTATAAGTGCCACCCAGTGTTGGTACACACATACATAAGTCACCACATGGAGTTGTGGAGCTGCGGTCTGAGAAGAGAGCAGAGTCTTTGATGTGTGCGAGTGTGTGGCAGGACCAGAGTGTTAACATGGAACCCTGGACCACAAAGCTCCACTTTAGTGTTTAAACAGACCCTAATCCTAGGAGGTGTAAAACTCAGGCCAGCTCAATGGGCCTAATGCCTTTTGGAGAGCTAATCAAAGTTGAATGCTAGAGCATTCCAGCCAAAGCCATGGTTGTTGAAGACTGCAGGGTGATATACTGGACAAGTCGAACAGGTCTGTGTTGTATCCCTGTGCTAAGGTCCTAGGGATACAGTTGAGAAGGGGGTTCGTATTGTAGGAATTAGGTGGTTCCTTTATACAGCTGTGCTCAAAATAGTTCTGGGGATGTTACCGACCTGGGGTATTAGGTGGTATTGTTGATTTTGATTGGACGTTTATTATGAGCTTTTTAATTGTACATTAATTGTGATTATATCCACTGACATGAGTACAAACTGTCTATTACAACTGAATGTGAATGTTTGTTCTTCCATCCAATCAGCTGAAGGGGAAGAAAGCCCCAGTGACCAATGGGACAGCGTCGAAACAGAAGGTGGACAAGAACCAGCCTAAGAAGAATGGAACCAACGGAACAGTGCCTGTGAAACGCAAAGACTCCAGTAAGGGTCCAATAAAGTGTGTGTGTGTGTGTGTGTGTGTGAGAGAGAGAGAGAGAGAGAGAGAGAGAGAGAGAGAGAGAGAGAGAGAGAGAGAGAGAGAGAGAGAGAGAGAGAGAGAGAGAGAGAGAGAGAGAGAGAGAGAGAGAGAGAGAGAGAGAGAGAGAGAGAGAGAGAGAGGCGGGGAGATAAATAGAGAGAGAGAGAGAGACATATAGGGAGAGCCTGCACATGCTCAATGGCATGACTGTTAGTGTGTGAGTCTGTTGTAGTTCAGTAGGGACACCACTTGTCCATGACTTGCAGTCAATCTTAAGAACTATGATGTTCAGCAATAGCCTGGCCCCCCGGCCCCAGCAGACATCAAGTCTGGCTCCACTGTCCCAGCCTACCCACCACTGATCGCTTTCAAGGAAAAATGAGCCGCACAAAAATCTGGAAAATGCCGGAATGTCCAAATTACAGTTGGTGGAGCAGCGGGAGTAAATATTCTGGGAGCGCTAATACATCTCCTTAAAGGCCACCGTCATAAATCTCATCCAGAGGATGATACCACTGACACATCCAGACCATACACTCAACGTTCAGTCAACATTCACACAATCCAAATAGCAGTGATAGCAGAAGAACACCCAAATATTTGGCCCAGGGTGAGATGTGGTTGGTGTAATCCATGTGGTGGAGGTCTGTGTGTTTGCAGTGATGTGTGAACTAGGACGGTTTGAACCACTCTCCCATAGTGTGTCCTTATAGAGCGTGCTCATAGGACATACCAACTATGTGCCATTTTGAATTGAGTGTATGCTACACAACCCTTTTATATTTGTACTGTCAACTGTTGTAATGACCACACACACACACACACACACACACACACACACAAATATCTGTAGTGGTGTGGAGAGGCTCCAAGCACAGTTGCCCTCAGTGGCGTAGGCTCCGAGTTTGGTGTATGCATTTTCCAGTAGGGACGGCTCCTATGTGATTAATGATTGCCTGTAGGCTTAGGTTTGTGTTCAATGGGTTTTTGGTTATTTAGGTCCCTAATGAGCTTGGATTTGTTCTCTCTCCTCTCCTCTCCTCTCCTCCAGATGCAGATCAGTATAAGTATGGGAAGAACCGTGTGGAGGCGGACGCCAAGCGGCTGCAGTCTAAAGAGGATGAGCTGATGAAGAGGAAGCAAGATATCAGGAACCGTCTGACCCAGCTGAAGAAGGACAGGAGAGACCTGCGCACTGCCATGGAGGCCAGCACCGGTGAGAGAGAGAAAGGGGGAGAGAGAGAGGGACAGGGAGAGGTAGAGATAGGAGAAGTGGGGAGAGACGGAATAAGGATGAGGGGAAAGGGAGAGGAGAGTGGTGAAGGATGGATTGGGTGGAGGTGGGAGAGAGAGTGGGAGGACAACATTGTTCACAGTAATCATTAATCACATGCTCTTATCCAGAGTGGTTTATAATGAATTATGATCATAGCAAGACGGGAACTGGGAGTGCATTTGGGAGTGCTGTGTGACGCACACGCACACACACACACACACACACACACACACACACACACAAGATGTCCTCCCCTAATCCTCACCCTAACCCCCTCTACCTATCTCTCCCTTTTTCTCAGGTAAGCGTTCTCAGGCCTCGCTGACGGAGCGACTGAAGAAGGTGGAGGATGAGTGTAAGCTGAAGGAGGATGAGAGAGTGAACCTGGAGCTGGAGCTGACGGAGGTGAAGGAGAGTCTGAAGAAAGCGCTGAGTGGAGGAGTCACACTGGGCCTCACCATCGAACCCAAGTCTGGCACCTCCCCACAGGTCAGCACAAGTTACTGGAGAGGAAGGACACTTGGAAACGGGTTGATCAAGACTAGGCTTACAAACTAACGTTGATGTAGGGTTGGATGACCTGCTGACTTGATGTGTGTGTGTGTGTGTGTGTGTGTGTGTCCGTCCGTCCAGTCCCCAGTGTCGCTGCGGCGTACCCAGGAGAACTCTCCCATCTCCAGCTGTGACACCAGCGACACGGAGACCTGCTCTCTGCCCGTCAACAGCGCCTCCCTCCTGCGCAGACAGACCAATCAGAAACCCTCGCCCGTCCGCGGCCATGTCCTCAGGAAGGCTAAGGTGAGGTCATACATACTCACTCTCCAAACATGCTACCGCTCTCTCTCTCTCTTCATAGATGTGTTTAGATAGTGTGTCACCTAGAGAATCTAATTATTGTTGTCACACTCTTAGTGTACACTTTGTCTCACAGCACCACTCTCACTCTTATCAACACACTCATTAAGATTCTCCCCTTATTAACCAGCAATATTCTCTTCTTTGTCTCTCTTGCAGGAATGGGAGATGAAGACTGGCACATAAAGACACCCTTTGCAACAGTCTTATCTTATTTGCTTTTTCAAAAATGTGTGTATATATTTATTTAAAACTGTTCATATGGGAGAAATGTGGAAGAGGAGTACACAAGCATTGCATTCCTAGCATAGAAACTCGGTGCTGCAAGAAAAAAGAAGGACGATGCTGATTTTAGTACTTTATTACCACAACAACATACAGAAATAACACTCTTTTTAGCTTCCTATTTTATAATACCATGTATGATACCAGGCATGTTTGAACAACTCTGTTCTTGCTGTTTGTATTGTCCAATCGTATTCTTTCTTTTCAAGCAGATATCGACATCCATTTCTTTTACTTTTTCTTCATCATATGAAAAGCTGGTTTACACAACTCTTGGGGTTACAAATCAAGTACAAACCAAGTATTTATTTGTAAATGTTTAAAGTAAATACTAGCATCCCTGTGATTATTTATGTTGATATTTAAAGCTTGTTTGTAGTATAGATGGCTCCCATATACAGTATGTATCTCTCCTACTCAACAGGACACTCTTGTTCAAGAGCGTTTAGAGTAGTTACTGCACAGCTCCACTAATGTTCACATCATCCAGATCTTATCATCAGCATCATAGTCGAGGCAATCCATATGAGCTTGACATCAGTAGACCAGCTGAGCACCACTGATGGATCCTGTGAATGAGCTGTTGGATTACTGTCTCGGTGCAGGGCGGGTCAACAGAAGGCGTGGCCCCCAGTCCAGTTGGCCGCTCATGCTGGAAAACTCCTAAACCTCATTTAACGTGGCCTCTTTTATTTACTCAGCTCAGTCCAGCTTGTTTAATCATGCCACTGGTGTACTGTAGCCCTGTGATCTGTGTGTGTGTGCGTGTGTGTGCGTGTGTGCATGCATGCATGCATGTATGTATGTATGTATGTATGTATGTATGTATGTATGTATGTATGTATGCATGTATGTATGTATGTATGTATATAAAAATGTCTCCCAGGCACATTCCAAACCCATCATCAATACACTGTTAGAAATAGAAGCACTTGCTGGACGGTCTAAATGACTGTGTTCTGCTAAATCAGAGACTGTGACCTAGTTGTGGATTCCTGAACGTCAGCCGCTACTGTAGCTACCCGTATAATCACACACACACACACACACACACACACACACACATTTGTATAATTGATTTCTCATGGTGCTTTGGTAATGCGTGTGCCATACCACCATCTACCATATCCATACCATCCATGTGCTTTCCGGGGGTGATGATAAATAGCAAGTTGATGTACCAATGTTAGCGTGCACATTTATTCAAGGCACATTGCCCTTCGAACAGCTGTTCTATCGTGCATTGCTGGTCAGGTTGGTGTGTGAAGCTATACATAACATAAATGGCCACCAATAACAGTTGACCCCAGTTATCAGAGTATGAATATACAGTATGCATCCCTACTTGCTTCATCATTCCTTCAGATTGAGGCCCATGATTCTGCAAGATAGAGCTAGTCAACAGGAGGGAGAGGAAAGATGAGGGTGGGGGAAGTGTTGAGACATGTCTGTTGTTTATTTTGGATCCCCCTTTCTTCTATTAAAAACACATCTGAAATGGGGCGAGAGATATGATGTCAGAAAATGTGAACCCATTGTACATAGCTTTGCAGGAGGGATGGGGAAAGGTGGGGGTGGGGGGTGGGGTTGTATGAGGGTGGGGTTTGGTTAGCATTGGGAGTAGGGAATAAAGCAACAGTGTTTGTTTTGCACCTTAGACTTTTCTACTCCATTGTATGTCCTCTGACAGTCGCCAACTTGGTGACGAAATAACGGCTGTATATAAAAGTAATAAACCTCTTTACAAACGGCCCCTTTTTGGGTTGTGTTGTTTATTGGTGTTGTATTAGCTCTGTAAACCCAGTGGAAATGTCATTCTGTATGTTCTCAAAGAACAAAGAATTTCAGAAACGATAAAGCCATATGAGAAAACTGATGGGTCAATTGAAACACGAACTAACATATTATTAGACGCTCACAGGTTAACACATTACTAGCATAATACAACATGATAGAGCTATCAGGAGAATAAACTGATGAATCATGGCGGTAACTGAATTTAATTGGATTCACCTGGATGGCTGACTTCCTACAAGGGAATTGGCCAGTCATCATTTAGGCCTTATTTGTGATTAACTTGGGGAGAAAGGTCTGGCTAATGAGCACCTGGGGCCAACGCTCCAGTTTCATTCCCTTGAATAATGTGAGGTTTACAGTATGAAATGATGACAACCAACAATGTACAGTTATGGGAGTGATTTATTCCAGAATGCAGGTTAAGTGCACTACGCTTTCTGTTGAGGACTTCAAACATTTTTAATACCAAAATCAAACAAATAACATATTAATAAAACTGTGCGGTCAATGTCACATGGTCTGTGTCATCAAGTGGATCTCCTTCACAAATATATTGAATTCTCTTTACTCCCCCTTCTCCTTCAAAAACTAACAGACGACACATCACTAGAAAACTAAGAACAAGCCAAACATGACCATATATATGTACAAAAGATGAAAAACAGATAATCAAATAGAATAGATCAATGTGGTATAGTCTGCCTGTATCAAATATGTGATGAACACAATGGAGAGTCTGAGGTTGAAACTATGGCACTGGTCTAGACCTGTCCTACAGTAGTCTCCCTCAAAACCCAATTGGGTGGAGCTTCTCAGAGTCTGTAGTGGCCCAAATTGTGGCCACTCTTCTCTCTGAACACCACCATTATGTACTTGACATAATGATTACATCATTAGTGAAAAGAAATGTCTACTGTGGAAAAGCTACTGTACTGACAAAAGGTTACAGGATCTGACCAGAATGAACAGAAATCAACACATCCAACATCTCCATAGGTACGGTGTGTGTGTGCAGTAGTGCATGTTGTAGATTAGACAATGAGAGATCCTTTGCAATTAACAATGGAGACAACAAGAAGCCTACTGATGTCTACTGATACTTATACACTGAAATAATGCAAAACGATACAAGCAGGCAATGGTATTGAGAAAGGTCTCTGTGTCATCTGTGAAAGGGGGCATTCAAAAGATGCTGTGTGTTTTGGTATTAGTGTAAAATACTCACACCCATGTGAAGGGCTATGTACATTGGGAGGTTGTTCATATTTACATGTATATGTACACAAAACCTAATCATAAGGAGACATACCACCACTAACTCTGCCTAATATAGGCTCATTTAACCACAGTCGCACCTGTCCTCCATGACCTCCAACGACCTTGTCTCTGGGGAAATAAGTCCGCCTTGACCTTTGACCCGGGAGGGTATTTTGAAGGGGTCAAAGTGTTATTAGTCATAAATAAATACAAGCACAGGTAAATGTCATTGAGCAGAGGATTCTGCTTTTTTTAGGCACCGTGGGACCGACAATGGTTTTCTAACTGGGAGGTGACATGCTGTTGATTCTCTAAATATCACTCATCATATTAAGTGTCACTCCTCTTACTTCATCTATACTCGCCAAGTAGCATAAAACATAAAATAAGAAATACTTAATCTTAAAAAAAAAGATTAAAATATAAATTATTATAGAGCATTGTTATACTGTTGTATAATGAAAGACAGTTTTAAAAAAATAAATGTAAATAGTGGTAAATGAGGAATTTTCCACATGCTTCATGTAAGCTGAACTTTCAAGTACCTGTGTCTGGGAATTAAAACACAGTGCACCAGCACTCCCTGGTGCCTGCATGGGCAACTGCATTTTTTTTAGCAAAGCCTACCTACTTTATTTCAGACTGTTCCCCTTCAAATTGACACTAATGACTTCTAGTTGAAGAGGGAAAGGAAACCAACTGTCCTCAACTGTAGATATGAAAGGGGTAATCTCATTCTTTCCTGAGAAAGAGAATTATTGCATTAGAGATGTGTGTGTGTGTGTGTGTGTGTGTGTGTGTGTGTGTGTGTGTGTGTGTGTGTGTGTGTGTGTGTATGAAGACGAATGAGAGAATGAGAGCCAATTAAAATTCTGGGACCAATGAACACCAAAAACCTTACTGCTCTCCCTTTGGTATCCCTTTCAGAGCTGTGGACAATATAGATGAGAGTTAGATTGCGCCTGAACACGTTTTCCTGATATGATGATGGTCTCAATGCCCATTTTCCTGCCACCTATAGTGATAAGGAGTAATCCTGACCTACCCTCAGATGTATATGTGACAACAAACTTCTCCACTGCTAAAACCAGAGAGTTAAAGTACCTCAGATACTGTGTGTGGGAGTTACTTAGCTTATCCAACTGTGTTGTGGCCACAACCTGCATTTATGGCTATGGCCTGTTGTTTTCACAGCTCTATTTTGGTCATAGTGTGTGTAAAGCACCCCAGTACCCTCTACTAGTGAAACATGAGCTCAGAACTACTACACACAGTAGTGGGTAAACAACAGAGGGAGAGTGTGTATGTGTCTGTGAGACAAGAGTCAGTGGAAGGAGTTTTACAGAGCATCTCAAATAACATGTCAGTGGGGGTCCTTCTTCCTGTGATATCACTTCCTGTAATCTTCACTGGATGGTGTCCAACAAGTCTCTGAGGGGGTTAGCCAATGAGAACACACCGACAGGATACAACACAGAGTGCAAAGGACATTGGGCAAAGCGGAGTGGCCCATTCAACACGCTGTAGGGAGAGGAAGGGGGGGGGGGGGGGGAACACATGGAGGATAACAGAGGAGAAGTGTCCCTCTGGTCCCGGAGGACAGCGAGAGTGAGAGCGTAAATGAGGGAGCGAGGAGGGTCGCGGAGAGGAGGAGAGGAGTCAGATAGGAAGAGATAGATTACTGCTTGGCTGCAGTGCTGTGGTGGTTTCTCTCCTCCTCCTCAGTAAGAAGGGAGTGGTGGGACTGGGACTGGGTCGAGAGGTGGAAGGCAGAGTAGAGTCCCTGTGCTCGTTAGCTGGCTAGCTGGTTAGCACGTTAGCGCAACGGGCAGGACATCAGCTGGTCAGGTAGCTGTGCAGCTCTCTGGAGTTGATGCTCAGGACGACTCCCGAGTGGTTGCCTAGCAACAGAGAGAGAGAGAGAGAGAGAGAGAGAGAGACCACCACCACCACAGTGAGACAACAGACCACACTAGGTACCTTTTAACTGTGTATTTCACCTTGATTATTTCAACTTTTGATGTTGGTTCTTTGATGAAGTTTGTACTTAGAGGCTTGGTTAACTTGTTTGATATTGTTATGAGGTTAATAGGCTACTGTCAAATACTGATACTGAAGAAATAAACAATACAACAACTCCCAATACCTTGTGTTAGTTGGTTGTCAGTTGGTGGTTTTAGTAGTGGTGCGGGTTAGTCCGTATAAGGGAACGGAAGATGGGGCTACCTCCAGCGTTACCTAGAGTCTGCGAGTCCAGGTCGTCGTCGATAAACTCCTCCCCCTGGATGATGTTCTGCGTGTCCTCACTGTGGTTGACAGGGCTGGTCATCTCCTGCTCCTTCTCGTTGTGCATCTGGGCGTACACATTCCTACCTGGCAGTTTTCTGAAAAACAGAGGAGGATAGGCATCCTCAGTCCTAAGCCAAGGACTGTGGGATTTGTAGTTTTTTAAAGATGGGGGTTTTGTTTTTCGAATGTATTTGTAGATCATGTTTATTGCATTTTGTGAACTGTGAATTGGGATGCAGGGTTGGTGATCTTAGAATAGTGGACAGAAACTACATTAGCCCATGCAGTTGTGTGTTCACCTGTGGCCATGCATGCAATTGTCTATTATTCTATGTTCATGCAGTTCTTCAGATGTGAGAGCTTCCACTGAGTTGTGTCATTCCCAAATGGACCACATACAATATACTGAATATACTGTAATCTGCTGTAATTTGCTGTGGATTAAAGGATTATTCTAAATGACCATATCATTATCCTATTTATGGGTTTGGGGGAGTTATATGGGGATTATTGGGATATTGGGGTGTCTGAAATCCAAAGTTTCTCACCTTTTGAACTTGTAGAGGATAAAGGATCCTGTAGCGATGAGGCTGATGAGGAAGATGACAGCCAGGGCCCACACACCAGGACCAGCCGCACCTCCCTGGGAGCCTGAGGACAGACAACTCACATTAGCAGGGTGTAGGTCACACACACACACACACACACACACACACACACACACACACACACACACACACACACACACACACACACACACACACACACACACACACACACACACACACACACACACACACACACACACACACACACACCCACACACACACCAACCATAGTCAACACACACCAGTTGAGCAATGAATCTGCATAGCACACACAAACACAAAGCACGCGCAGCACACACACACACCTGCTGTGGATGTGGCCCCCAGAGACCCTGAATCACATGTAGAGGACAGCAAGCAAATAAACAAAATATATCAACAAAAAACAAACACAGATGGCAATCTCACTGCAACTCCATTCCATTTCTATCCACATCGATAATCCCCCACAATGTTGATTAAACAACACGCGCATACACACATACACACATACACACACACACACACACACACACACACACACACACACACACACACACACACACACACACACACACACACACACACACACACACACACACACACACACACACACACACACACTCCGGACAAATTCAAGGTTTTGTAGTCAGGAAAAAGAGATCAGCAATCAAACTGCAGAGAGAGATAACAGAGGTGCAGCAGCATATATTAGGATAGGTTATTGGCCCATTGTTTATTGTTTACCTCAACAGATCTACTGTATGTGCCAGTGGTTTTAAACACCAGAGCCACTTTAGTCAGACAGACTTATCAGCAATGAGGGAAATAATAAACACTAAAAGCAGAGAGAAGATATTCAAGATGGAGCTGAGGAAATGTAGACCCCTCTTGAGAAACAAGGAGGAAAAGAGGTTGCATGGGGCCAAGTCAAAACGCACCAGTCTCTGCTGCTCTCGTGGTTGAGTCATTAGTTACTAGTCCTTTGAAATAGATTGATAACATGTAGAGTAGTTATCCATTCATCGTCAAATCAAACTGGAGACAATACATGTATCTAGCTATCATGAAATCATATTCACATAATTACAAAGACGCTACTGCATTACTGTGTGTGTGTGTGTGTGTGTGTGTGTGTGTTGCTATAGTTACCTGCGTCAGGGTCAGCTAAGGTCACCAGCACCTGCAAACCTCCTCGTACGATGAGACTCACATTGTTCTCATTGAAAGCCTGCTTGATGGCAGGAATGCGCTGAGGAGGTAAATAAACAGTCTTCACTCAATAACAAATCTACTGCTCATACTGAAGGACTCTTACAACAACATCACTTTCCACATTTGGAAATATCTACCATGACACCATATGTGTGTCCATAATACTGTACCTTATCTACAAAGACACTCCTCTTGGCTGGCTTGCTCTCCAGGGGGAGCACATAAAGGTCTGCTGTGGTGGGCAGGCCCGGCTTCACCATGGTTACCAGGGACTCTTGTGGAATTCCTGTGATCTGGGAGGAGAAAGCTTCTAGTCAGAAACATGACATTGTAGCTCTTGGACTCTTTATTAAACCTGTCTTCAGACAACCAACTAGAGTAATTTAGAGTAACCATACAGACTGTTTCACTGACACAGATTAAGCCTGGACTAGAGAGCACATTCAATGGAGAAACTCCATTCAACATGATATTTAGCCTAGGGCTAGGCTTAATCTGAGTCGGGTAAACTAGCTCATGTTATCAGGTCAAGTTGGATAGCTATAGGGTTAAAGGTATGAGGAGCCTTACCTTGGCCAGGATCTTGGTGACCACCTGGCCTACATCCTCCCTCCACTCTGGTATGTTGGGGTTGAAGCGGTCCAGATTCCTGCTGAAGCTCAGGGGGAGGACCTGGAAACCATCTGGGATTGGAAAGGACAGGCAAGGAGTCAACACTCAGTAACATCTTCAGTTAGAAATTACAGAGACCACAATCTACATAACTCTGTATGTGTATCCAAGGTTTAAAGGCAACAGAATAAGTCTGTGGTTTCTCACTGTTAGTTTAGTTGATCTATTTTCACAAAAAGACAGGTGAAAGACAAACAGTTAGAATAAAAGTAAAGGTTTAAAAAGTGTGAAGCTGAGGTGTTTATTCTGACGTAACAGTTCTCTTTGGGTAAAACACATGAGATACAGTCAGTTCTAGCTGTCTCTCATAAATAAATTACATCTATATTTGTACACAGAAAGGTGACATACTGTACAGTAGGCGCATAGTAACTGTTACACAACAACATCAACAAATGATGTCATGGAGCACGCCAGGACACAACAACATGTCATTCTAAATGATGTCCAACATGAATATTCATAGGCAAGAGAAGGTCACTCTGTCTTACCGTAGACTCGCACCATCTTGGTGTCCTGCACCATGGAGCGTCCGTTAGAAGCCTGGACAGTGACCGACACTTCTCCTGTTTCAGGGAACCGTATCAGTAGACTGTTCTCCAGGGACAGCTTGGGCTGCATGGCGACAAGGCAAACAATAATCAATTCACCAATTCCTTTTGGCACCATGAGTATATCACAATGAAATGTTTAGCTGCAAATTTAGCACTTTTATAAATCGAAACATCAGTCATCAAATAAAAATCTCCAGTCATCAAACATCAGTATTGGGTTTAAACCCAAAGCTAGTCAGTACCTGCAGGTTGTCTCCTATCCACCAGTAGAACACTGTCAGGTTGGCCTCTGAGGGAAGCACCACCGCAGTCAGGTTCACTTCCTGGTTCCTCCCAGCGATGGGAACCACTTCCAGGTGGACTTCCTGTAGGGGGGCTGGGGTGGAGAAAGAAAGGTTTACCACCATCCATATTGCCTTACTAATCTATGACTGTTGTTGTTTTACAGATAGTATTCCTCCATAATACATTTTAGATAGTGGAAGGCACATTCAATTATTACAAGAATGACAATAGTGATGGCACCGTTATGAAAACAGGTGGTTTTGAATGTCTCAAATCAAAAATAATTGAGTGACAGACAGACAGTTAAATCATTCAGCAGCCCATCCTTATATAGCTATCTGATTGGTTGAGAGACCCACCTGTGACCTGGATGTACATGGTGGCCTGGTCATGACCTGCCAGGTTCTCAGCCTTCACTGTGACTCTGTAGACCCCCAGCTTTTCATAGCGGTGCTGGATGGGCTCATCTGTCACCGTCAGGTTCTGGTAGATGGCCCGGACTCCGTCTCCCAGGTCCACCTGGTACTTGGTACTACTGGTGTCACCCTGTAGTGGGGGACACACACACACACTTCATATTAGGCAAATTCATCCAGGTGTATTGGTTGTTAAAACATGTGGCAATACAAATTGTGTGTGACGTTCTGTATGTTTAATCATGATGAGGTATGGAAATTCCTCTTGAGGGTCAATAACATTTGATCAATCATCATGAGCCTGGCTATCATCTATCACACACACATCACACACAAATTCTTTCTACCTCTCCTTCACACACTCTGCACTCTCTAAATGTTGACTTAGGAATTTCTGGTACTGTAAATGAAGCTTGGTTCATAACCTTGTGATGCACATAACTGTACCTGCTCCTGGTGGACAATGAAGGTGACGTCATCACCAGGTGCCACAGCCAGCATCTGGCCCTTGATACCCAGCTGCAGGCCTCTGGGAGGCAGTAGAGGACAGGTGTGCTGCTTGGCGCTCTGCTGCTTGTTCACTCCTGCTTCACACACGTTAGACACCACCTTCCTGTACCTGCAACACAGCACAGCACAGTACCAACATTAGAAACAGGAGGTGAAAATGGGCTTGGCTGCAGTGCAGTTAAATGAGGAAAAGGAGAGATTATTGTCTTTGTGTGTGTGTGTGTGTGTGTGTGTGTGTGTGTGTGTGTGTGTGTGTGTGTGTGTGTGTGTGTGTGTGAGTGTGTGTGGCCCCTCACCCGGTGCTGGATTCGTAGTTGTGTCCTAAGTGACAGTCATCTGGTGGGGAGTCTGGGTCATGCCAGAAGTCAGCGAAGCAGCGGTCTCCCTCTGCCTTCAGGATCTGGGCTCGCTCAAATCCATAGTCACTGAACACAGAGAGCAGTGGTCAAAGGTCAACCTGTGGTCATGACTCAATGGTCAATACACAAACACTATTTTGTGTGTCTCACAAAAACATGGGTTATCAAGCATGAATACCTTAAACACATGACATTGAATGATAATGTATTGTGACCAGACCTGAGTCAACTACTATGTAAAATACTTGCAAATAGTTGAGCTGCACACAATCTAGTTAATCTGGTACAATAGTGCCAATGTCACAGTCCCAACAGTGCAAATTCCAAGCCCAATCAAATACAAGCTAAATGAAGTATTTTATTAATATATAATCCGGGGTGACCCATTCTGTATATCATCTCTGAATGATGCTGCTGCTGCTGTGGTCTCTCACCAGTTGAAGTCTTTCTCAGTGCACTGGCAGGGCTTGGTCGTGAGGGCCGAGGTGTAGCTCCTCCCCTTGATACAGAACGCTGAGTCCTTCCTCTTCCTGAAACTCCTCTCCTGACCCATGATGCACTTCTCTCCCTGGGGATGACACAAGAGGTTATGTGGTAGTGCTTTTTACAGTGCTACAGTCTCCAGGTCATATTGTCTACGTTAATGCTGTCCAGTTTACTTTTTTTCTGTGTGTGTGTGTGTGTGTGTAAATTATACAGAATGGAGCAACACGAGTCCTGACCAAGACAGACAGAGACAGAGAGCACACATCACACCACACACACACACAAAGAAAAACATTAAAAGACATCTTAAAACATACATTTTTAGCCTTACTTTGTGTTTTTCATCTTTTAGTCATTCAGTTCATTTATTTTTTATTTTTTACTACATTTGAGCATTTACCATGCATTAGTCTCTTCAGTCTTCAGTCACTTGTTCTCTGCTTTTACTGTTTTAAACTCCCATTATAGTCCCATTACTGTTATACTTGTTTGGATGTACTGTATGGGTGCGTGTGTGTGTTACCTGCAAGTCAGTGAGTTTCCAGGGGTCGTAGTCTGCCTCGGTACACTGACGGGGGAAGGACTGGCGGAAGTCTACCTTCACCAGCTCCCAGTCAGACCTGTAGCTGATGTGGCCAAACACCCTGGAAACACATACACACCAGAGAGATACGTATATGTCTACTATTCTCGTGCTGTACAGCTATACTCTGGGATTTACACATCTGTAAATCTGAATGTGCATCTCTGTCTTTCTATCCATCCATCCATCAATCGTCATAAAAACATAACTCCTATGTCATGTGACCAGACCTAGCCCATCAGGACTGGGGGGAAGGGAATATGCTGGCACTAACTTTACGTCAAGATAGAGGCCCAGTCAGTCTCATCATCAACATGTCTCTAATGAGCTGGGGGTTTCACTTGAGTGCTCCTGTAAATTAGACCTTTAATGGTCCGTACTTTGTATATCAAAGAGACAAATGTCCCTTCTATGAGTGCCTTCAAACGGATGAACTTCTCTGCACAATAGAAGCACTTTCCAGTAATGGTGTCTCTATGTAAACTCAAAGGCATTCATAATGACATAATAAAGTAAACTAGAGGTTGCATGCACTTCCACTTCAATAAAACTACTTAGAAATAGATATATCTTGGAGAAAAACTGAAGAAGTACAGAAACGGTATGTTAATCGGCTGAGCTCTTTCTCTTTGACCATCTTTGACAGACCACACTCTTTTAGCAACAGCTTGTTGTGGAAACATGTCAACAGTGCAGGCGTATGTTGTTTTGACATGCATGCCATTCCCCCCATTCCTATCAGAGGCAAGCGAGAAGAAACAACATGTAAATGACAAATGTAAAGGTCTCGAATGCACAGATGCTGTTTTCTCTCTCTCTTCCTCTCCCCCTTTTTTTTTCTCTCTCTCTCTCTCTCTCTCTACCATGTGAAACGCATATGGTGTAAAACCCTTAAAAATCGGTCCCCTCACAGAGGTTTAACCCACCACCATTAGTATGACTAGTGAGCACTCCATCTTCCAGGCTGTCCTTGGTGCTAAGTCACTGTTCAAAAACGTAATTATAAAGACGAGACTCTGCTGTCAAGGGGCTTGAAAAAAAATAAACCGGGGGTAATCGATGTTGGCCATCAGTTGTCCCCCCTACTCGTTTCCATCCTTGCCCTATCTCACAGGAGGCAGACGCCGTGTGCGTGCGTGCAATTGAGTGCACGTGTATGTGCATATGTCGGTTGTCCTTGGCGACCCACATTTGCTTCTCAGCACAGGAAAATTGTTGTCCTACTGGGTTGTGATTTTGTCCCCTCACCATACAGTAGAACCTTCCCCTGGCTGCTAAAATGAGAAGCAAGGTCTTATCTCTGCTCTAGGGCAAAACTCTGAGATGATGGGCCTCGTCTCACTCGAGCCAATCCGATAAGATTTTAAGGGAGAGGGAGAAGGACAAAGAGAGAGAGAGCGAGAGAGACAGAGAGGGAGAGAGACAGAAAGACAAAAAATACATCAAGAAAGAAAGGTGGGGAGCGACAGAAAAAGAAACAGAGGCTTCTTGCCTCATCATGTGCTGTTAGGCTAATCAAGCTCTCAGGAGGAGGACGTGCAGAAAAAGTCTGAGGTGAAAACGACTGGCAGTAACACCGGCAAATTGGCGCCCCTCTCCTCCTAATCAAGAGGGAATTGGTGAGATGAGAGAAACCTGCTGCTCCTAAACGGTTAGCCTGGAGAGGCAGCTGCTCCATCTCCCTCCCTAAACCTCTTACTGGAGCCAAGAGGAGCCATGCAGGACTTAGCCAGGCACGGTTTCCATGGTGTCCACTCACGTCATGACCAGCGTCTCGTCTCCCGGCTCACTCAGTAGTCCATCCACAAACACTGAGGTGCTGGTGAAGTTATGGATGGCCCACGTGCGCCCCTCATCGATGCTGAACCTGAGGAGAAACAACAGTAACAACACAATCCCATCAACTTAAAAGAGATCTAGATAGCCATCTTGGAAATGAGCCTCCATATTGGTAAGGTGAAGCAGATGTTATACGACATGACGTGAGTGGAAGATAATCTCTGTGACTAATCATGCCCTGGTTTTAGCCATTGCAAGACAACAGCTGGGCAGCATGTCATTATGAGGATGTTTCTGCTACCAAACGCACGCTTTAAAGAGGACTTTAAAATTAGAGGATAGAATACACAAAGCTCACCACTAGCTCTACTTTAGCATCTGTGACCATGGCTACTGACATCAACAGCAGTTTAGTGTTACATTACGTAAGTGTGGTTACAGTATGTGATGGAAAGGAATCAATGTGGAATTGAGCGGTACACCGAGGCTGCGGGGGAATGCAAATGAGCCTGAAATACAACTTGCTTATCACCAGAGAAACATGCACCACTACAGAGAGAGTGGGAAGCAGACATCCCCATGCAGTACAGTATATGAAGAGAGAATCAGATAGGAAAGGTAGTCTTATCTGAACTGTACAATCTCTCTCTCTCTCTCTCTCTCTCTCTCTCTCTCTCTCTCTCTCTCTCTCTCTCTCTCTCTCTCTCTCTCTCTCTCTCTCTCTCTCTCATAACATTTTGATGCATTTTGATCAAAATGTTTTAAATAAGCATCTCCATTCCAAGTATGTTAGTTTTCAACTGACAGGGATGCCAAGGGATCAGATGTGTTAGTGAGAGCAATCCATTGCTGTTTGAGTTAGTGTGAGCGCAGCCAGAAATGATCTACAGTAACATGATTTGAGTGAGTATGAGGTAAGTCAGACAGTTGGCATACATGAGTTCAAGCCTTTTTGCTTTCCAAGGGGCCCTGAAACCGAATGGCTCTGATTTGCATTTGCACTGTGAGGGGGCTACATCCGAAAAACTAGAGCCATTCTAAACGGGGGTAAATGTTTCATTTGGAGATGTATGTTTTGGACTTGTGTCAGTCCCTAAGTTTGAAGAGGGTTCTCTTTGCAGTGAAGGACTGCTTTAGGCTGTGGAGGGCTCTTAACTCAGTTGAGTGCTAAAGCCATTTCCCTTTTTCTCCCTCTGCCAATGCCTCTCCCACCCTCCCCCTCTCTCTCTTCTCTCTCTCTCACTCTCTCTCTCTCTCTCATCCCATGAGAGCCGCCTCGCTAGCCCTCTTCTCCTCTCTTCCCTCGCTCCTGCTGTTAAAAACAAGAGGAAAATGACGCTCCTTCATTTGAAATGATTTCTCGGCTTTGATCTGACAGAGCACCCACCCTCTGTAATTTTTACTCGTCTTCTTTGCTTCTCTGCTACAGCCTGCTGATTCACTTCATTGTTCACTCTCTCTATCTCTCTCTCTTTCTCTCAGCAGCCAGCTATGCATGAGGATATAGATTATCCATACACCCTGGGTACATAGACACTGAATGTACAGTTAGGTCCGGAAATATTTGGACAGTGACACAATTTTCATAATTTTGGCTCTGTACACCACCACAATGGATTTGAATGAAACAATCGAGATGCAATTGAAGTGCAGACTTGTAGCTTTAATTCAAGGGGTTGAACAAAAATATTGTATGAAACATTTAGGAATTGCAACCATTTTTATACACAGTCCCCTATTTTCAGGGGCTCAAATGTAATTGGACAAATTAACATAATCATAAATAAAATGTTCATTTTTAATACTTTGTTGAGAATCCTTTGCAGGCAATGACTGCCTGAAGTCTGGAACCCATGCACATCACCAAATTTTGGGTTTTCTCTTTTGTGATGCTTTGCCAGGCCTTTACTGCAGCTGTCTTCAGTTGTTGTTTGTTCGTGGGTCTTTCTGCCTTTAGTTTTGTCTTCAGCAAGTGAAATGCATGCTCGATCAGGTTGAGATCAGGTCATTGACTCAGCCATTGCAGAATATTCCACTTCTTTGCCTTTGACTCCTGGGTTGCTTTCACAGTATGTTTTGGGTCATTGTCCATCAGTACTGTGAAGCACTGTCCAATCAACTTTGCTGAATTTGGCTGAATCTGAGCAGACAGTATATCCCTAAACACTTCAGAATTTATCCGGCTGCTTCTGTCTTCGGTCACATCATCAATAAACACTAGCGACCCAGTGCCATCGGAAGCCATGCATGCCCATGCCATCACACTGCCTCCACCGTGTTTTATAAATGATGTGGTATGCTTTGGACCACGAGCAGTTCCAAGCCTTCTCCATACTTTTTTCTTCCCATCACGCTGGCACAGCTTGTTAGTTTCACCTGTCCAAAGAATGCTGTTCCAGAACTAGGCTGGCTTTTTTAGATGTTAAAAGTCTAATCTGGCCTTTCTATGCTTGAGGCTTATGAATGGTTTGCACCTTGTGGTGAACCCTCTGTATTTGCTCTCGTGAAGTCTTCTCTTTATGGTAGACTTGGATAATGATATGCCTACCTCCTGGAGAGTGTTCTTCACTTGGCTTGATGTTGTGAAGGGGTTTTTCTTTACCATGTGAAGGATCCTGCGATCATCCACCACTGTTGTCTTCCGTGGACATTCAGGCCTTTTTGTGTTGCCGTGCTCACCAGTGCGTTCTTTTTCTCTCAGAATGTATCAAACTGTTGATTTGGCCACTCCTAATGTTGCCACTATCTCTCTGATGGATTTGTTTTGTTTTTGCAGAGTAAGGATGGCCTGTTTCACTTGCATTGAGAGTTCCTTTGACCGCATGTTGTGCGTTCACAGCAACAGCTTCCAAATGCAAATGCCACACTTGGAATCAACTCAGACCTTTTACCTGCTTAATTGATAAAGAAATAACAAAGGAATAGCCCACACATGTCCATGAAACAGCGTTTGAGTCAATTGCCCAATTACTTTTGGTCCCTTGAAAAAGAGGGGGCTACATATTAAAGTGTTGTAATTCCTAAACCCTTCCTCCAATTTGGATGTGAACCCTCAAATTAAAGCTGAGAGTCTGCACTTTAAGCCTATATTCATTATATAACTGTAACTTGAATATATTTTGGTAAACAGCTAAAATAACAAAAATTGTGTCAGTGTCCAAATATATATGGACCTAACTGTATCTCCAAAAGGCAAAGCTTTCAGAACACTCTCTCATTCCCATTTGTAAAGAGGTGCACTACAGCTTAATCTGTCCGAAGGCAGTGATTTTAACTTTTTAAATGCAGTGGGTGAGGGGATGCTGCTACTGTAGGTTGTAGAACATGTGGGAGGAGGGGATGAGAAGCTCCAACTAGAAGGTCAGCTGATGGTCAGAGATTACATTCTCTGGGTGTTTTTAATCATCTCGTTTTTCATTCAATCTTTATCAAGGTTTGTGTCATTGAGATTATATCTCTTTTGGTCCACAATAGAGACCTAGTCCTACTCTGGTTTGTAGGGGGAAAAAGCTAGGTGCACAAATGTATTGACTGATTTCACTTGGGCATGTTGACAATTTAGAAAATGAGGACTTAATGAATAGTTGATGGTGGCGTGAGCCTTACTTGAGTATTTTGAGGGGGATGGAGGTGTCCTTGATGGCCACGATAACGCCTCCATGGTCCAGGTACAGGATGTGATGCTCCTCCTCAAACACCTGCAAACCGGAAGGAGACACACAGGAAGTGAAGAGCGCCACAGGAAATGAGATGAGTAGGAGGATGAATGCAAGAAAAGACGGAATACAGAGTGCATGACTAGGCCATTTACTATAAAAGATAGACAATTCCTTATCTTCTAAATGTATCATTTCTTTGAGCAGGTTGTCTCATTGAATTTATTTTGTTCAAATAAGAGGTTGTCTTCCAAAATGGAACTTATCAATGCACATGTTACACTCTTTTTCCAGGAGAGAGGCGGATGACACTCACCTGTCTCCAGGTCTTCCCACAGTCAGAGGTGACGTACATCTCCTCTTTATACTCCACTAGCTGAGAGCCCATGTTACCTGAGAGAGAGAGAGGGAGAGAGAGAGAGAGAGAGAGAAAACCCACAGTGAAGTGAATTAACAGGCTGTAGCAGGGATGTCAGCGCTACAGTGATCTAAAGTCTTTTAATTCCCTCCCTTAGAACATGGGTCAAAAGAAAAATTCCACTAATTGTACAATTTAGTTAAAAAAGAAGACAAGTAAAAATTACAGAGGGTAGGTGCTCTGTCAGATCAAAGCCTCCTGCACCGAGAAATCATTTCAGATCAAGGAGGGTAATTTTCCTCTAGTTTTTTTAACAGCAGGAGCAAGGGAAGAGTGGAGGTGGCTCACTCTCACTCATGGGTGAGACAGGCCACTTATACCTTTCATTCAGGACCGTTATTTTAGCTCTCCACCAGGTTGCCTGCACATAAATGCCAAGTATTCAATACATAAAAGCAGCAGTGACTATATCCCCTTTCAGAAAAAAAACACAGCCAAAACCAACATTTTAGTCCTGTCTAGGTGTAAAGAGGCATGTTTTAGCTCAGGCACTTGGTGTTGGTCAATAATGGAGCGCAAGGGGAGGGTTCTAGTGGATGGGGGCTTGGTCACTCTAACACACACCAACACACACCAACACACACACACCCACACACACACACACACACACACACACACACCCACACACACACACCCACACACACACACACACACACACACACACACACACACACACAGCTCTGTGACATAGAACAGCAGTCTGTGTGATGGATCTTTCCTGCTGTGAGTGCCTGGCATAAGCCTGCATTATGTCCAGGCTGCTTTAGCGCCCACTGTCTGAGGGCTCTATTGTACCACAGAGAGCCGTCTAAACCACAGGCTAAGCACTCCCTGACAATAATGACTGGGACCTAATCCCTCTTTACAACCAGTAGGCTAATGTTTACAGTACTTAGGCTAAAAGGCCCAGGCAAGGCCAGACCACTCCAAAACTGTGGGGGGTCCTTGTGTGCCTGTTCCACATGGATGCCATTATGGGGCAATCTGGATTGGTACATACATTATTTGAGTTTTAAATGAATGATATATAGCCATTGATTCTTGTTATATACTTATTATATATAGCTTATAAATGCCTCATTGCCTCATGAGCTTACCCTATTACAACCCAGAATGTCAAAAATGTAAACCTAACATATTAGGTTGTTTTACACCATTGTTTGTAAACAATGTACTTGAAAACAAACACTGTATAGCTTCAAAATATGAGATCATTCTGATCAAGTGGGATGACATTAGAAACTCACCTGCGCCCATGATGAGTCCAGGGGCGGAGTCTTTGGTGTGGACAGTGCCAGATACATACGGGTTGTCTGCCCAGCGCAGGTGCAGGTGCAGGTGACACTCAGGCTAGGAGAGTGGACATAGATGTGACATCACTTACAGTAGATGACATTAGGTATAGTTCACCCAAATTACCCCGACTACACCCCCCCCCCCCCCATTCCTGGAAAGAAAGCTATCTAAATGACTTTGCAGCACTATTAGGCAGTAGATTAAATACAGATTAAGAACATTAATCTACAACACATGGCTTAATTCAGCCATCATTACGAACCACGATCCTCTGTTAGCTATAGCAGCAATTACTCTTGTGTGCTTTCTGAAAGGGAAAGGTAGCGTTTGAGTTTGATGTCAGTATAGCATGGTGACACGGGCAGTGACATTGTTTGTGTCAGGGTCGTAAACCTGTCTCTCTGACCTCTGATCTTGGCGCCATGACAACCCTGGAGAGCCAATAAACAAGGAAAGTGTAATAGTTGCCATGGTGGAGGTAAGGAGACATGGTTCTAAGATGGCTGATATGTGTTACTAGGGGCCCATTATGAAGAGCTACTATATGGTGAGACGGAGGAGAGGATATATCAGGTGTATTGTCAGTGTCTCTGCCCCTGGCAGTGTTTTTCTTCTTCATTCCTTATCCCCATGAGTAGACATGACATCTGTCTGGGTTCAACTCTGTCATGTGGAAAGATGGTTAAAATAAAAAATAAAAACTAGTGGGCTCTCTCTCTCTCTCTCTCTGAACCTGTGAGATCTCTCTTTAGGTGACTCATGATTAATTTATAGACATCTCTCTCCTGGGGCAATTTTCCAATGCCTAAAAATGACATACTGTATTTCCTTCCTGACAGTGCTGGAGTGGTGTTCTAGTGTTCTAGAAGGCACAACCAGCAACACTGGAGTGAGAGGGTTCCTCACCGACTTGCAGGTGACTGGTTTGCCGTTCATGTCAATGGTGGGCGGGGAAAGAGGTTCCCAATCCCGACCTTTGTTGTAGGTGATGAGAGTTGTCACTTTGCCATCCACCTTCTGATTGGCCAGAAAGACCCCTTTGATCCCACGCACCTTGGAAAAAAACAATGAACATCTTAGTTATATTAGATGGGAATATAGTGTGGTTTCGAACTGCTGTGGGACTGACTTGTGGGTCCTGAAAGCAAGGACTGGTAGAGTAGACTTAGAAAGCAGACAGCCATTTAGACAGAACCACAAAGAGCCCTCCAGACCAGCAGAGCTCTCCAGACACATGTATCTATAATGTACTATAAGTAGTGCTGCTGGGGCAGGAATAGACTGAGGCTCAGGACACTTGTCTGGCTGGATGTACTGTCTCTCTCTCTCTCCCCCCTCTCTCCCCCTCCCGCCCCCCTCTCTCTCTCAACCTGTGATGTTCCCTCTGTACATCTTTATCTTTCTCTGTCAGTATCTCCCTCTCTGTGCCTCCTACTTTCTCTCTTACCTCTCTCTTTCTGTCTCTTTATCTCTCACTTTCCCTCTATATCTTTTTCTCTATCTCTTTATCTGTCTCTGTACCGGTGTCTCATATATCATGCATACACTTCATCTCTCTCACCCTCTCTCTCTGCCTCAAGTCTTTATCAATTCCTCTCTCCCTCTCCCTCCCACTCCCTCCCTATGATGAGAGTGTACCCTGGAGCGAGGGATGAGAGAGGTGCAGAGAGGAAAGGAAATGAGTTTTGCCTCAGTTCCATGGACCACTGACTCTCTGTCCTCTAACACTTCCTCCACTTCTCCCTCGCTCCGTTTGTCTTCCGTCATCACAAGACCTTGTCATAACAAACCAGTAACAGAGAGATGAATGATGGTCTGGCTGGGAAAACACACAGAGTAAAAATGCATATCTCATCAATGTTTTTCATATTAACATTATAGTGTCACCAATCATAACAATGGAAAACCACTTTGATGTCAAATTGGGAGAGTGAAACAACAGACGTTAAATGCACTGAACCAGGAATCTTTACTTATGTAACATTGTGTGAGTGTATATTTTTATGGAAGAAATAATTTGAAATGGAGGAGGTTCTACCTCAACTCATCTAACAAGAAGTCCCGCCCAAACTCTTTCCTAAAGATCTATGATTTGTTCATTTGGTACCCATTTATTTACACACCTAATTCCACTTAGATACTTGATTTAACCAATGAAACTTTGGGTTCACTTATTTTTGCACCTGTACGAATTTCTTTATAATTTAGTTTTTCTAGTACACACATGATTTCCTCTAAACCAACATATGGAATTGGTAAATATAAACCTGTTATATCAGATAAAAAGACTAAATAAAGATTTCATGGTAAAAACAAAAAAAATCTATAATTGCACAGGAGCTGTGTGTCAAGAAAATGCAATTCTGTTGGGCTCAAAAACCATGCATGCATGCATGTATGAATAGCAGCATAAAATGCTTCCTACTGTATATTGCCATCATAGGAATATTTTGTATACAACTCCTCTGCTGTGGAATTACAGTCAGGTCCTGTGAGTGTTTTTTTTTAATCAAATGTATGCTCTCTTGAAGGCATCCATTGCTCCAGCATTTGGATTAACCCACTCAAAGCCACAGGCGCTCCAGAATATTCTCTACTTCAGTTGAGGTGTGACCACCTACCCACAGTTACCTTGGCAATGACTCCCAAGGACTGGTGAGAGAGGGAGTGGGAACACCACCGTGAAGAAGAGCTACATACAGCTTGTTACAGTAAGTTTTTTTTTTTTTTTTAAGGAGGTGAAGAGGAGGATTGGATACAAATGCCTGCCAGCGTGTACACACTCAGACCCAAAAAACACAAGGTTCTGACTCTGAGGAAAAACGTATCTGAACAGACAGTTTAAGGAATGAAGGTCTATGTCTCACGACAGATAACACTGATTGGTGGAATTGGGGTTACTAGGTTGAAATGAGCAACAGTTTGAGCTTTACCATGGAGAACATACTTCCAGATTCAAATTCATGTTGGTACTCTCACTGATCAGGGTGTAATGGTGGTGACATACAGCCGGGGGGTAGGGTGCTGACCCTGACTCACCTCCAGTATGTCTATGAGGACGCTCTCTTCTGGCTGCTTGGTGCTGCGGACGTTCTCCAGTACGATGGAGTAGTACACTCCCTGGGGGTCTGACTGGTACAGGTTATAGGTGTCTGTCTGGTACCACTCCTGCAGTGCCAGAAACACCTGGTTCTCGTCTGTACTGACGATCTGGACGTCCTGGGGAGGGGGGGGAATAGAGAGGGTCAACACATTTGCCATCAGTCTTTCATTGTACATCACAACGTACATAGAAAGAGAGAGAGAGAGAGAGAGAGAGAAAGAGAGACATACGGACTGACATGGAAAGAGATATAGATGGACAATAAGATTCAACAACCTTGACATCAACCTTCTCATTTTAAAATCAGAATGGTGACAAAAACAAATTGACAAAACTAAAAACAACACGTTCCTCTCAAAAAAATGTTAGCAGGTCACAAAACCTGTTAGAGTGCAGGTCATAACTTCCCAGTGTCTCCCATTCTGATGTAAATGTGTTCATCAGTCAAGAGAGACAGAATTGGGGAATGGAACAGTAGACTGCATGAGTCAGCATTCCCTGTGAGCAGTTCTGATTATATTAACATAGCCGAGGATGAAGGCAAGTCAAACTCATAGCAGTACAGACAGCCACACATTGGCACACTGCCAACTCGCCTTGAAAACTCCATATGTCTCAACTATACTACTATTTTACAGTATATGGCTCCAGTGAAAGCTAGTAGTGGGCAGCTGTGTCCAATGCTGTCCATAGCCAGATATGTGTGTGTTTAAACCAGCCTCTGTCTAGAAGGCTAAACCTGCAACACTAGGACCTAAGTTGTTAACTTAGAGCAGTAGAGTAGCTTGTCTGTAACTGTCTGTAACTTTCAAGTGCATGGTTGGGGATGTGATGGAGGCACTGGAATGTGTTTTCCTCTGAGGGAAGTAAGAAGTGGGTCATGGTGAATGTAGGCGTTCTCTCAGCCACAGCGCAACATGCCTCCCAGCAGAGTTTCATTCATCAATAGTGTAGTAGGGGGAGCAGCTGAAGGCTGGAGTCCACAGTGAGTTGGCTGGTCTCCGCTCATTAACTCTTAATGTTGATTGAGCAGAGTAAAAGTCAAGTGTAAGAAGGGTTATTACTCCAAGCTTGTTGCAAGCTTGAATGGGGAATATCAAGGATACTGCAATACAAGGTAAACCTGAGCTGTGTGTGTGTGCGTGCGTGTGTGTGTGTGTGCATGCGTTCACTCCATCACTCTTCCGTTCCTCCACTAGATTGTCTAATGCTGTGCAAACTCACTCTGTGTTTACAGATCTGTCCTCCAGAGAGGCTATAGAAAGCCTGAGGAGTTGGCATTGAGAAGTCTGCAAACTTCAACTCTGGCAGACTTTTACACTCACAACAGCCATCCACCCACCCACCAAAAGTATACTGAGTCCTAGATATGCACACACAGACACACACAGACACACATACACACACACACACACACACACACACACACACACACACACACACACACACACACACACACACACAGGTGACTAAAGAAATTGAAAAAATTGCTTCTCTTCTGGTCTTCATGAGAAATAGTTTGTATGATCAACTTGCATACACTTCAGACAGACATGCAGACCCCACCAGACATGCAACTATGGGTTTCTTCACTGTACCCAAACCAAAAACAAATGTTACGCGGCATACAGTGATGTATAGAGCCATGTCAACATGGAATACTTTGCCACCAATGCTTACAAAAAAACAGCTTAAGAAACTCTTGTGCCTCCCCTCCAGTCTGTAAGTCATTCTCTGGTGTTACGGATGGGGTCGCACTTTCCAGTGTGGTCCCTAGGTGTCTCCCTCCGCCCGCCCACTGTGCCGCCTCACTCACTCATTATGGACTTATTACCTGCACCTGTGTTTGATTGTCACCTATGCTTCATATACCCTCACTCCCCGCTCAGTCTTCAGTGTGTGCACCGTTTGTTCCATCACCTGAGAAAAGTAAGCCTTTGATATTTACGAGTTCGAGTTATGAGACGTAGTTCTCTTTATTTTTCGAGTTATGTCCGTTGCCTTTTGCCATCTACTATTTCCGTTAGTAGATACTTTGCTTTCCCACATTATTTTAAGTGGGATCGTGTTTGTATTCTGTGTTATCAAGAGCCTATTTTTTCAAGTAAAGAAACTTTTATATGCATCTGGCTCCGCTCACCCAACACACAACCCTACACTCTAGCTTTTATTGTTTCTTGGCTTCTGACCATGTTTGATTCTCTTTTATCAGAATTGTATGTAGTATTGTAGTATATTTGTGTTAATCTCTGTTATTCTTGTCTATAACTTGGGTTAGGGTTATATATAACTGTACTGTGTCATGTGTTTTGTTATGTGTGGACCCCAGGAAGAGTAGATGTTGCATGAGCAACAGCTAATGGGGATCCTAATAAACTAAACACCCACACAGACAGACACACTCTACAGGGTGGGCAAACAACATGCATTTGATTGAGCTGCTCTTGAGCATACTGTACAACACATGAACCTTAAATTAGATGGATTCTAAAGTAAGACAACTGAAATATGCCTGTTTATGACACAGTTGTGCAAACATGCTGAAGCAAAGGATTATGTTAGAGAAAAAGATATGCACAATGTAATTTGTTGGAATATCTAATGTCCTCTACACAAAGGGAAGCTAAGGACAGAGCTTTGTATGTAAAAATAAGAGGAGTGAAACATTTAACAAACATGCCTGTTTTACCAGAATATTGTGTAACCCTAACTATCAGCAGTAGCATCTATAATGTGTATAGTATCTGTATATAGATTCCAATGTTTTGTAAGACCTGTCTGTGTCTGTGTGTGTGGTCCAGATGTTTTTAGGAGGTGTAGATGTGCTGAGATGGGTGGTCTGTCAACCCCAACCTCGTCTCTCTCTGTCTGGTCTTATCCTCTGTTCAGTCCCACTGTCCTGCACTGATAACTATGCCCTGGACCCAAGATCCTTCATCCATCACTGTCAGCGACAGAGGGAACACAGTCATCCCACGGATGGGAGCCTCTCTCTGTGGTAAAATACCAGAGGCCCTTAATGCTGGTCCCTGGATCCCAGCACCACTGAACTGATACTCAAAGACTCTTTTGATCACGTCTCATTTTGCATGAATATAAACAGCCTCTCAGTGTTGAATCTTAATATGCCTCTCTCATTGTCCCTTAAGCATTTCTTTCCAATAGAGATGTTTATTCATTTATTTATTTTTCCCTTTAGAGGCTTTGAGAGCAGCACTGATAATACCTTATACTTGATGTTGCTGTATATACAATGCATTTCATGTGAAAAAACTGAAATACAAACAGTAATTTCATTGCAGCCCCTGAATGGGTCTGAAAGACAACAAAGCTGGGCTCAGCTTTAGTGAATGGAGGAGCTTCCTCCAACAGTGTCCCATAAGGGATGATGTTGATGTGGTAGAATGGGGCTCTGATGCATCTGTCACTGTGGGCCTTTGTGAGAGAGAGAGAGCAGAGCAGACAAGGGTTGAAGAGAGAAAGACAACAACAGAAGGCATGCCTCCATTCACACCCTGAGAAACTAACTCATAGAGACCCACACACATCAACACAGAGAGGAAAAGATTAAATGAGAGAATGGATGGAGGGAGAGAGAAAGATAAGGAGACAGATAGAAAAGGATAGTTACAGAGAGCAATAAAGAGTGAGAGAGGGGACAATAAAGAGTGAGAGGAGGGACAATTACCCCTCTGATTTTATGGCCTGCAGTAGCAGCTCCTCAGCGTAGCAAACCAACACACTACAGTAGGTTCAGGCTCTTAATCCATAACTTTAGGGGGCCTCTGAGGAAAGGCTAAACCACACTCTCCAATCTGCATTTTTCAAAAGCTTTTCAATTATTCACTGTGGAAAACAGGGGCGCAACAGCCACAGCCTATTTCTCTAATCCACTTTCTCCCTCCCTCTCTCTCTCACACACACACACACACACACACACCTCTCTCTCTCTCTCTCCTTCCAACTCTCTCCTCCTCGGCTCTCTTGACCTAAAAGCTCTCCATTTGAATGTGTGACCTATCTGCTCAATCAGCTGCCAAGAGGACATGTGTAGAGAGAAATAAACTAGAGCGTAGCATGAAGAGAACACACAGCTATGTACTATAGCTACATACAGCAGACCTCTCCACTCCCTCTATGACACCTTATCAATCTGATCTCTTCTTTCCCATCTCTCATCCCCTGAGGCCAGTCCTTCACTTTCACCTTCTTAAAGAGCACAGAGGGGTCGACACTAGAGTCATGAAATCCAAGACCCCTCAAAATGGTGTGGGGGTAGAATCTGAGTAATGCTGGGGTGAGTGAGTGTGTGTGTGTGTGTGTGTGTGTCTTCCATAGACACACTTTCGACCCTCTAAGGCGAAGTCTACAGTGCTAATGACAGTGATTGTCATTTACGGTTTGTTTTGTTCTCTGCTGAGGTTGGGAAATTGCCAGGTCCCCTGGCCTGGCACACCAATCAATAACACTATTCAATAACACTCAGCCAGTGTCACACTAAAACTGCCCCCTGAGTCACTGACACTGACAGCAAAGGTTCCTATACACTTTGAAAAGCAACACATGATGCCAACTCACTCTGTGATTTTGTCAATGACGTGATAGAAGCATTGCATGGAATTATTGAATATAGTACACGTCGTCATATTTGAGGTAAATATCTATAGCACGGTATTGGGAATATCTATGTATTGTGCAAATTCAAATCATGAATTGATCAGTCCATATTGATTGAGGCCAAGCCTGATATTGTTCTGTATGGAGGTGATTTCATCTGATTTAGCTAATAGTGCTGGGGTGTACTGTACCTTTGGTAGGGCGTATTTGGGGAACCTCATCTGGACAAACTCGTTCCGTCGGTACGAGATGTAGTGCTTGGTGCGGTTCCCTGTGGTCACCTGGGGAACAGAGACAGAGGGACAGAGAGACATCAGGTGACATGTCAGTGACAAAGTAGAGGTGGATCTCAACCGCGTAATGTTTGACTCATCCCTCTGATTGATCATAACTACTGCGTTACTCCACTCTGAGAGGGAAAGAAAAGGAGAGAAAGAAAGAGGGAGTGGGAGATACATTTATTTACAATTACATTTATGGCATTTAGCAGATGCCTTTATCCAAAGCGACTTACAACAAATACATTTATTTAAGCAAGTGAATCAGAAACTTGTACAGGGGGGTAGTGGGGATGAAGAGGTCTTTAGGAGGGACCTGTATATACTGTTCATTGCACTTTCTGCTTTTTTGCACTTCTGGTTAGACGCTAACTGCATTTCGTTGTCTCTGTACTTGTACTCTGCACAATGACAATAAAGTTGAATCTAATCTAAAAAATAAAAAAATAAAAAAATCTAATCTAATCTAAGATGTAGCCTGAAGAGATGGGTCTTCAATCTACGGCGGAGATACTGAAGACATAGACAGAAAGTTGAAACAGAAAGAGAGGATGGAAAAGAGAGATATAAGGAAAGAGGAAGAGAAAGATAGAGAGAGATTCAGCATGCACCAACAACCTGCCCACCACAGGTAAGGGAGAGGTGTGCGGTTCACCATCTGTTATTCCCTGAGTCATAACAAACAAAGGATGGAGAGGAGGAGAGGAAGCCCTGAGCTCAGCAGAAAACACTCCACTAGCATGGAGAGCCAGGCCTGGGCATGCAAATCACAGCAGGGGGCTGCTGGGTAATGGCCGAGTTATGCCGCCCTGTGCTGGGGGGGAGGGGGGAGTCTTGATGGGAGCTGACATGGACAAAAAACACTCAAAGACTCCGTCTGGCATTATATTCTTC
This sequence comes from Argentina silus, assembly GCF_951799395.1. NCBI lineage: Eukaryota > Metazoa > Chordata > Actinopteri > Argentiniformes > Argentinidae > Argentina > Argentina silus. The sequence goes on from NC_139655.1 coordinate 19,460,519, forward strand.
AAGTTTACCTAGTTTACCTAAGTTCTGAGGTAAACTTGCTTTTTAGGCAGTGATACAGAAATCTTCTTGCCCCTCTCGTACTATCAAAAGTAGAGCCTGCAAGTAATACTGTATGTCAGACTCTGAATTGTAGTAATCACACTAAACATTGGGAGGTGGTTGTGAAATCAAATTCAAAAGTATTGAATATAAATCATATTTCAATGTAGCACGTGTTTCTAGATTAAACAGGAATGTTTTCACAAGTGTATTGAGGCCATGTGTATGCCAATGCTGACATGGAAGCAGACTCTCAGTGCGGGTCTGACTCTGCATTTCCACATTCTGTACACAGTTCTACATCCCCACAGGCATGGGTACACCACTGGCATGAACAGCTGTCATTTTGCCTATGAGTGAGTCTGTGTGTGTGTGTGTGTGTGTGTGTGTGTGTGTGTGTGTGTGTGTGTGTGTGCGTGCATGCGTGTGTGTGTGCGTGCATGCGTGTGTGCGCATGTGTGCGGATGAGTGTGTATTTTTGTGCGCATGCAGTATATCTATGTACGTGTATGTGTTTTGGTGTGTGTGTGTGTGTTTTGTATGTGTGTTTTGAGGACTGGGGAATGACTCTCTCGCTTTGTGTGTCCTCATAACCCACATCCCTCACAGTCTCTGGGATAATCCCCCGGAGGATAATAGTCCAATCTTTTGTTGATGCTGACCCTGTGTATGCCTCACCACTGAATGAAATTTTTCTCTCTCTCTCTCTCTCTCTCTCTCTGTCTGTCTGTCTGTCTGTCTGTCTGTCTGTCTGTCTGTCTGTCTGTCTGTCTGTCGGTGTTACCACAGGCAAATGACTAAGCTGGTGCCTGGAGCTTCTATATGGTGTGAAGCAACTCTTCTACAAGAGGATCTAAACTTAGGTGTAACATTCTTCCAAGCAACCTCTCCTTCTTATATGTACACTACAGTAGATGGGATTACATAAGGGTAGAACAGTGCAATTGGAGTTGCAAAGTAATGGATTTCATCTGGAGCCAGCATATCAAAACTATGTTATGCATGTTACACAAACAAAGAGCTTTATGAAAGTCTACAGGGGTTGGCATGCTTGATCTGTATCTCCTGCAGCTTTCTGCCCTATTAATAGCTCAACTTCTGGCTCATATTTTTAACATGACAATTCTCCCTGGTACTTTTCCCAAAATGTGGAAGGCGGTCAATGCACTCTCAATGTACCTCTTTATAAACCGGGTAATCCCAGCGATTTGAATAATTAGTGCCTTATCTCAAGGCTTTCTTGTTTAGCTAAAATATCAGATGCAGCTTTTTAATAATAAATTGCATTTTTAATGCACACCAGTCAGATTTGGAAATGTCTGCTGCATCTCCAGTTATAAATGACATTGTGATCTCTCTGGATAAGAAACAGTATTGTGCAGACCTCTGGATATGACTCAATGTATTTCAGTTCATGGATTTCAGTCTAGTTTTCTCAATATAAAAATATGAAAAAATGATTCTAGGTCTACTGCTGTAACATCTATATGAATAACGTTAGTTTGTCCTTGAACAATTGTAAATTACTTAATCTTTATGATGAATGCCTTCAGCATGGTTTTAATTCTATTCAAAAATTGCTTGTTGATTTTAAGCTGGTGCTAAATGAGGACAAAACTAAGTCTAGGTTTTTCTCTAGATCCGTAACATTGTTTACAGTGATCTACATGTTTGTACGCTGAAGAGAGACCAAATTGAACAAGTCTCTGACTATAAGTGCCTGGCCATTGGATTGATGATAAACTGTCCTTTAAAACACATGAATTTGAGAGTTAAAATGCTTTTCTTGTATAGAAATAAGTCCTGCTTCACCTTTGAGAACAGGAAGAAGATTGTCCAGGCAATGGTCCAGGCTACCCCCTGTCCTCAACTATGGTGACACAATGTACATACAGCAGCAGTCTCAGTTCATCAACCATCACATTTGGTTTATTACTCTGCTCTGCAGTTCATTTCTAAGGATAGTTTCCGCACCCACCATTGTCTTTTGAATCAGTTTGTGGGTTGGGATTCTTTGATTTTCAGAAGGGCTTATGATTGGCTTTTATTTGTATATAAAGCAGTTACAGGTCCCATACATGGGTTTTAAGACCAGCTCACAGAGACATGCTCTTGGTTTGATTAATTAATGTGTATATTTTGTATTTTATTGTGTTGTGCATTTAAGGTGTTGTTTTGTAATCATATTTGTATTGTAAACAGGGTGTACTTGAAAAAGAGACATTGGTCTCAGTGTGTCTTCCTGAATAAATAAAGGTTGAATACAAATATAATCCAAAAGAGTGATCTTTCACCTTGACAAAGATGTAGTCATCCTGCACAGAGAGAGAGTTGTGGTCGATCTTCCCCAGGAACTGAGCAGTCACCATTTTGTCTGAGCAGTTCTGAATCAGACAGGTTACATACAGGTATCCTGAGAGAAAAAGGGAAGAAAAATAAGAAAGAAGTTTAACTTTTATAGAGAGAAAGAGTGAGAGGGGAGAGAGAGATATATATACTGTGCTGTAGACATGGTAGGTATAAGCTAGACAAGGGGTGCTGAGCTGTATTTGATAAGGAAGATTCTCTGCACATTACGTTTCTTCACTAAAAATGGCAGGGGGGGATTAGCTGGGGAACAGCAGAGTGGGGGGTTAGCACTAGTCGCTATGCTAGTCCTGTATTGTGTGTAACACAACAGCTGCCTCAGCAAGAGCAGCCACTGACATTCAGCAGCTGTTTCTCTGCCAAGCTGGATAGAGATGACAAGCTAGTAATATAGAAAGATGAGAAAATGCTAAAAGTCAAAAACACACACAAATCTAACTTTAGCCCCAAGTTGGTGTTAACTCGATGTCTCAGAGTTCGTCTTTCCTCTTTGTGGTTCTCCGTTTATTTGCTAGTATTCCTGGCTAACAAATGGAGGGGCTAATTTATTGAAATACCAAGACGTTTAATCAAAACAGCATACGGGGGGAACTCATTAAAAAGCTATTAGATTGGCTAAGCGTTCAATTCCAGCTTGTGACACGCACACTTATTCATTGTACAGCTCACAGTCCCACATTGCACCTGACTAACTGAGGAGGCTGACAAGGAAATGGCAAATTACAAATAATGACGAGGGAAATATGTAGCAGCTAAAAACTAAAACCAACAAGGACAAAAAGACACAAGTGAAAGTAAAAATGGGGAACATTTTTGCCATATAGTTAAATGACCATCATACACACTCAACCTCTATCACATCCCCACGCAGTGAGTTAAGTGGAAGAGGGAATAGTTAGAGGAGAAGATGTGGTGTGTGTGTGTTTGTGTATGTGTGTGTGTGTGTGTGTGTGTGTGTGTGTGTGTGTGTGTGTGTGTGTGTGTGTGTGCGTGTGTACAACTGAATGTTTTACATGTGTATGTGCATGGTACCCTCACTACTCCCAAAATCAATCACCTTAATGGCACACACAGACCCTGCCAGCCTCCCAGTTAGCCTGCCTCATCCATCAACCCCCACCCCCTTATCCCTGGAGACCTTCCCCACTCATCACCTTCCAATCCTGTGCATAGACCGCAGGCAAGTGCCAGGCTAGTGCTGGCCTAGGCCTCTCTCTGCTCTCTGGGGGCCTCCTCCCCTTTGTGCCCAGGCCACCCTCCATCCCCCCTGGTGCCTGCCATAGTTTAACCTTGACAGGGCTGCGTGTGACAGGGGGCAGAGGGGGAACAGCTTGGGCTGGCATGCCTGGTCGCCCAGGCCCCCTCACATATCCTGAGCATGTGAACTGCCATAGGAGGGTGAGGGAAGGGGGTGGAGGAACCATGTGGTCCTGCCTAGCCCAGGGAAGAGTTCTCCAAGCTGGGCAGCTGGCCCAGACAGACAGCCTCTCTGGTTCTCTTTAAAAACACAGCCAGGCGTGTTCAGGATGACAGGTTTCAGGTTCTTAGCCGCATGTTTGGTTCAGAGGTATTGTAGCCGCTCCAATGGGATTTGCCTTTCACTTTCTAGGTGGCTGATTTTTACATTTTAAACAAGAAGCTAACTTAATTTCCATCAGGGAAGTGGAACTCAGTAAACATGGCATTAACATCTCATTTCCTTCATTTGCCCTTCTTCTCCCACTTTAGCTGTTTAGTCTGCTTCAATTTTTTCACTTTCTGTCATTTTCATGGTCTACACTGTGGGATTATGGGTTGGGAGAGGGAGAAGGCATGGCTAAGCATTCTTAAACACAGGCACACAGACGCACATGCACACACTCACACTCACACTCACACACACACACACACACTCACACACACACACACACACACTACCCCCTTGGCCCTCGGAGGGGAGTGCAGAGCTAACCTGGCTGGCTGCTGATATGATAATCCAGTATGACTGGCGACTGGGCCATGACTCCCCCTGACCTCTCTGCAAGGTCAACTCATCATCCCCACCATTATCTGACTTTACACTGGAGGTTACCATAGTGCCTGGGGACTACCAGGAGGGGAGGTGGGGGAGGTGTGTGTGGGTGTGTGTGTGGAAGAGTGAGAGAGAGAGAGAGAGAGAGAGAGAGAGAGAGAGAGAGAGAGAGAGAGAGAGAGAGAGAGTCTGTAAAAGGACTCTATGTAACCAATAGGGCTTCCATATAACTTCAATAGGACATGTAACCTGTAAGAATTCTTTGTAACATTTACATTTACTAATCGAAAGGAAATGATGAAATTGACACTACTCAAACCTTCACTACATTAAACACCATCCTATATTGTAAAAAGTCAATGAGAAACATATTCACTGTGGAATTTAAAAAATATTCAAAGAATATTGCTATTCTTCCATTCAAAGTCAGTGGGGGAAAAAGGAGAACAATTGTGGGTAACAATTGAGAACAGAATCAGCAACAACCATGCCTTTACACTCAAACTGTCTCCTCATAAGGCTGATTATGCTCTGTCAATAAGTGAAGCCCACATCAAACTGTTGGAGTAGATATATCTATCTAACTATCTATCTATCTATCTATCTATCTTTTAAAAAAATAATATATTAGAGATACAGCTAAAGAGGCATACTCTAAGAAGAGGCTTGTAGTATTTAGTCAATCACCACAGGAGGTGGTAAAAACATCCTCTTAAAATGTTACTTCTGCATCAGATGCATCAGATCATGAAAAAGTGGTATACACCCATTACAAAAACTACAGAGAGATGGTCAATCATGCAACCCATGCACATTTTTTTCAAATGTTGGCAAGTATTTTTGAGGAGAATAATCTGATACATATGAGTGAATTCCCCTCTAATAATGGAAGAAAACATGATAATTCTCTTGTACATTCATGTTAAAGTTCTGTGTAACTTTAGATCAACATAATCATATTTGACATGCTTAACTTTAGCATACACATTTGTCCTGGTAGCTTTGAGATCAAAGACAGAGTACTAATCATGTGTCACATCATCAAAAACTACACAATTGAGTAATTCCTACATGAAAACAAAGCAGGAGTCCCCACCACTGTACAGTTAAAGAGAGAGAGAGAGAGAGAGAGAGAGAGAGAGAGAGAGAGAGAGAGAGAGGTGCTGAACACAGACAGAAAATAATATTTGTTTTAGGAGAAGGGGAGAGGGTGGTAATGGCTTTGTAAGAGAGCTGTAAGGCTTTTGTTCACAAACACAGTAACTCAAGCACACATACTGAGAGGTTCTAGTTATAGAGGAGGACTATAGTTGGCACCATACAGTACCTCCACTGGTGTCCTGCATCTCCATATGCACTAGATCAGGGTCCACATCCACACCAGACACAGACCTGCAACAGAGAGGGGTCCACATTAGTGCACTTCAATGTCCACTCAAACTCTCCCTGGTTCTCATGTAGAAAACTTGGTGTGTCCTTCAGTAAAGTTCATCTGATTAGGAGTCTGCAGTGAAGTCTGTGAAATCATCCCAGCTCTGTAAAGATGGAGGTGAGATATAAAACCTCCATTACTTTGCCTATAAAGAGCCTTTACGAGCAATTAGCAAGCTGGGGAAGACGGAGAGAGGAGGGATATAAGAGAGAGGGGGATATAGAGAAAGAAAGAGAGGGAAAGAGAGAGGAATAGGGGGAGAGAGAGAGAGAGAGACTCCCACTAAATATTCTTATCTTGCTTTTGCCATATGCCAGTATTCTATTCAGTTTTCAACCTACAACTGTCTGTTCTTGTGCTTGCATGTGTTCTTGACCGAAGTGCAACACAAGGCCTCAAAGGTTTCACCACCCCTAACCATTTACCTCCTGTATTACAGTCAATATGATTGCCAGCAAAGTTTCACAGTAGATTAATTTGTTTTACAACCACTAAACCCAACTGTGAAAAAGCGGAAAAAGGTGCACTAAAAAGGACCATTGGAGTCCATTTTGCCAGACCACCCAGCAGGATAGTGGCTGACTTGGTCTTTAAAATGAATGTGATTTATATGGAATGGCTTGAGACCTCTGGTCCGCTCCTTTACGAGCGCTAGGGAGGATAAGCCTATTTCAGACCCAACAATCAACTAATTTCCCTTGACTACAGACAGAGGCTGCTAGGAGAGCTTTTCTCAGAGAACATAACCTAAAGTACTCTATATATGGCTGTTAGCATTTTATATGTCATTGCTCACTTGGTATACACTGAATTGTATGTGGAGCTGTGGGCCGACATTAATACTGCAGTATGCGATTATGTTTCATAGTAGTCAAGCTTACAAATGTACCGTATATAATCCTTTGATCTTTTATTTCCTTAAGCTGTAGCCAATACCTACATCATAAATAATGCTGCTTATCGGAAGCCTTAATGTAATCACATCCATATGTGAAATGGATGGTGTAGTAGGAGGTAAGTAAATAGCTTCTAAGCCCAGATCTAAGATCAGGCTTTACAACTTATCTCTTAGAGGTCAGGATCAGGGCAGGACAATCTGATCCTTGCTCAGATTTTGGGGAAATCCTGGAGCAGTACTTCAGCTCTGTCCCTGCTATAGTGAGATGTCCCATTCACATTTTACAGCTCAAGCTGGGGATGATTTGTGTGTTGGAGACAGACATATAAATTAGGACTGTCCCAGTCTCCAAACTACCGGCTTTACAGCCACTGATCCAAAACCAGTGGGCCAAGATCCATTTTTCTCAGAGAGCAGCAGGCACTGTCTCTATGACCTTCTGGGCACGCTCAGAGCAGATCCCCAGAGTGAGGGGGGGGGGGGGGGGGGGTTAGAGAGAGACAGGGTGCAGAAGGGAGGAGATATAAAGCTCAAGGCAAAAACCTCACAGCTATATTTTCAATAGTGTGTGTGCGTCAGTGTATGTGTGTGTGAGTGTGTGTGTGTGTGTGTGTGTGTGTGTGTGTGTGTGTGTGTGTGTGTGTGTGTGTGTGTGTGTGTGTGTGTGTGTGTGTGTGTGTGTGTGTGAGTCTGTCTCAATAACATTGCCTGAGTTACAGCACTGCACAGCAAGTCAGAGAGATTGTATTGACAAACAAATCACCAACCAAAATATTTTGTCCTTGGTCACCCGCTCCTGCAGTAAAGTCCACTTTCGGCCCAAGTCCGTAGAAACATAGAGCTGTTTGTGGAAAAAAACAAAAATAAAACAGAGAATACTGAAAAGAACACCATGGCACTGCATTGGTTACAATACATTGAACATCAGAGAATGACATTGAGGAACAAGACCCATTCTGGCAATAGGCTGTTGAAGGGGTAAACTGTAGTGATCAGCTGGTTGCTTGTCTCTAATTTTCGTGTTAGTTACTGGTGATTGCATTATGTGTTAGCGCTTCCCATAGTGTGTAATACATTGGGAATCTATGTAGAAATTAATGTCAGGCCCAGCTAGTCAAACTATTGAATTTCACGGTTCACCAAAGCCCAGGCCAACTCCTATTTATCTTAGTGTGTCTTGTGTGTGCATGTGTGCCATTGATCGCAGGCATAATTAACATCTATTGACACACACATAAGGTATATGTGTGTCCTATGAACAGCACTTCAGACAAGGAAAATTATTTCAGTGTGGAGCCTAACATTCCCCTGCTACCACAGACAAAATACACCCTTTTGAACTTAGAAATCAATGGTACTTTATTGTCTTTCCATATCAGGGCTGAAGGAGTTATCGACCTCCTCATTCACACGCACGCACGCACGCACGCACGCACGCACGCACGCACGCACGCACGCACGCACGCACGCACGCACGCACACACGCACGCACACACGCACACGCACACACACACACAATTCTCGCTATCCTAGGCCTTGACAAACTCAACTATCCGGAAGCAAACTCACACATACTCTCCCAGAGGACCCAATTTACCTAAATATAAAAAAGGTATGAAACATAACAAACCTGACCTAGTCTAATTAACAGAAAACCATCTTACAACTGTCTGGCAACATCTTTGATAGGAATCTCAGGGAGTACCATCTCTCAAATCATCTGTCCAAATCATCATCCATCACTAAAATCCATAATTCACTTCAGTAGATGGGGGGGGGGGGTTCACATCTCTCTTCCATTAAATAATTTTTTTGTACTGTTACAGTAAATTACTTTTTACATTCCATCTGTAACCCGGCCACATGGAACAGATTAAAACCTAATTGAATTTCTTGTTTAATTAAGTGTAAATTATTAAAGTGGAGGAGTTTCCCCATATGCTGCTAGTGGAACTATGAGTTATATGAGGACACTTTGTCTCTCTATAGCATCTGCTGCAGGACACACCATAGAATTAGAATCCTGTTTCTATGGGACACCCCACAATAAATGTTTCTAGGATTCATCTTCACATGTACTCCTCTAGGGATTTGGGTAAAATGATCCTAGATAAATTGTGTAGTAGTGTAACCTCTACCTGTTCATCAACCCCACTTCTACCCAGCCATCCCTGCAGTAGGCAAGAGTGTACTGCAGCAACTATGAATAAAAGATCTGACTCATGTCTACTACTGCCCCAGGCTGAGGACAACTGAGGTAAACTCAACAACACTGGAGAACCTCCATCCTCTTTACTGGGACAAGGCTATTTTAGCAGATTACACAACGCAACTGTGATGGTGGACTGAGGTGCTTCTTTGAACTATTGTACATGTAAGGTTGATGGGTATCCTTGCACTCGTGTTAACAGGTAGCAGGAAGCTACTGTAACACATGCTAACACATACAGTAAAGACTCATATGGCTTTAGCTCAGTGGGCTAACACAGTCCTTGAGTCATGGGTACAACCCAACCTAGAGTTTGATCCTTGGTGACCCACCTTGCTCTCCTTGCAGTAGGCTAGTAGCTTGTCCTCCTCCTTGGGGTGGAAGAGGAGGGTGTCGGGGGTGAAGGTGAGGGGCTGGCGCTGGAAGGAGGAGCCCTCATCTGTACTGATAAAAAGCATCTGGTCCCGCTCGTTAATGGAGGAGCTCACCAGGATCACCTGACAGGGGGCAGAGAGGTCAGAGGGTGAGAGGGTAATAAGATACAACCAATGGGGTGTGATTGCAGCCTGTCAGTAGTTTTATGGCATGTGTTAAGAAGAGACACACACACACACACACACACACACACACACACACACACACACACACACACACACACACACACACACACACACACACACACACACACAAAATGGCATATTCACAATTAGGAGCCTATTCTCTGTGCCAACAGAACACTACATCACTCAAGCGCACCGCTTAGTCTCCGGCGACACTATTGATTATCTATTTTGAGTTTTATAGCTCATAAAGTGAACACATTAAACTGGGAACACTGGAGCTTAGGAGCTAACCAATCACCATGATGTGTTGGCCAAGCCAACTATAGGGCTGACCCATGATCGATACTAACTTAGGGTCCAATCAGATTAATCAGGAATCTGTTCAACATGGAAAACAGCCAATGAGGGCAGGATGAGTATGATTGTTGTCATGTTAGTGATACACAGTATATTGACATGCTGTACAGACACTGTTTATCATATTATTCTACCACACATTAAATGCTTTTAAATGATGTCCCTCATAAATGCTTTTATTCTGGTATCTTCCATCATGTACTGTAACAACATAGGACAAACTCAGAGAGCCTCTCCATGCATTCCTACGCCCCTCACGCCTGCAATTAAGAATAGCTAAAACGCTCCACGTAGTGCTGGCTCCACACTCTATAGTTGTGTGTGTGTGTTTGTGTGTGTGTGTGTGTGTGTGTGTGTGTGTGTGTGTGTGTGTGTGTGTGTGTGTGTGTGTTCTGTTTAAGGGTTGAGTGAGCCTGGTCTAAACACTTCCAAAGGAGCGGCACGGTCAATTAAAACCCTGGGCCTGGTGTTTGTTCTTCCTCTATACAGCTGCCACACTGCCTGTGGAGTTATGCTGGAGCTTTGTTGAGTCTCCCACAGCTGGGAGGACTTTAGGAGGGATGCAGGGTTACAGGGATGGAGGGACAGACAGCAGGTTAGGTTAGGGTTACCCATCTTATATATTATTTGTTTTTACATAGCTACAGTAACATGTATGGCACGAATACAGATCTGGCTACAATGACCCCTCTCTCACATTCGATTAAAAACAACAGCTCAAAGATCAGCAAACACAAAATAATGTAGCATCTGACCAACTAAACAAATTGAGTTTACATCTGGAGATCCACTCAGAAGGTTTTAGTGGATTAGAGTGGTTTAGGGACCGATGCTCTGAATGAAAGTAAACTCTGGGTAAACTCCTGAGTGTGTGTCCTTGTGAAATGAGAAACAACATTTACCCCTGCTTTGTTTCCTGAAAACAGCCCAAAGTAGATCTCCAGTAGGAAGCATCTCAACAGTTGTATACTACTCTATTTGTCTCATTTCCTCCACCTGCACTGACGTTAAGATAGTGGACAGGTGAAATTATGCTCCTCAATTTTGCTTTTGTGTAGCTTGTGTTTTGAGGTTGGTAAAGTTGCAGGAGGAAAGACAAAGATAAATAGCCACTTAAACAATTGACATGCACCCACACTCTCTTGTCTACTGCCAAATGGTGCAGTATCCTTAGCAGTCTATGAGTGGCACTGTTGTCAAACTGTCAGGGCAGCCGAGCTCCAGAAAAACCAACCAAACCAGAGAGAGCTGAAGGCTGAATTTCAGCTCTGCTCACACAGACAACTCAAAAAACAAGTCATGAACTTTGAGAGGAACATATAGAGGGGAGAGAAAGTACAATAGTGATCCAGTACAGAATCTTTCAACTGTCAGAATCAAAGGATTTTTAATCCACCAATCCTTCCAAACTGTTTCCTCCAACTAATAACTCAAGCGTCCCTACTACAGAGCTCCTATTGTTAGACACAGATAAAAGTGGACTCAAAACTTCCTGTGTCTACACTTGAGGCGGAATGGTGGGTGTGTGGCTTCCAGAGGCATTGGCATACTATTAGTTCCCTGAAAATACAAGACTTAGTAACAATGGTCTCTCTTTCTTATGACAAAACAAAGCCCCACTGATCACTTTAAATCTGTGCTGAGGAGTAATCAAACAACAGCAACAACAACAGTACCGCTGCTTCTCCAAGGATCAGTCATAAGATCTCTTATAAAACCCACCAGTCTGCTCAAGTATCTTAAAATATCCTGTTATGTACTGTCTCTAAGTAAAGATAAACATTATACATAGCAGATAAGTCAACAAACACTGATACTGTACAGCATGTGCAGGCCTATGTAATGAAGATATGCAACTTTGGGAGGATCATGGAATTGAAAGCCTTTGGCTTACGTTGGTGGGTAAACAAACTCTTACAGAGCTGTATGGATGCCCACACACACAACAACACAGAACAGAAACCTAAATACTGTTAACACACCCACACACACCCACACACCCACACACACACACACACACACACTAAAAGACAAACACACACACACCCATGCACAAACGCACACACACACTCACGCACACACGCACACACATTGAAACATACATAATAATAACATGTACTTATTAATGTGTGTTAAATGACAATGCACTATGATAACATTTATCGTGTTTGGAGTAATCTGAATATTGGTTTCTCATTGAACTAGTAAACGTCTCAAGACGCTTCTATTCGCCCAAGGAGAAACGGCACACATTTTTAGGTTGCCACACAATTGCTTTCCACCCAGTTCCATACGCAAATTGGCAGTTTTGATTTTCAGCTAAAGTAGGGCCTCCGCAATACAGGTGTGGTGAGCCATTATTGTCAGGGAATAAACCATGCAAGGCTCACAGTCGGGACAGTAGACAGTAGACTCCATACACTATGAAGTGTACCTCTTTTCAGGGCTGGCAAAGCTTTCAAAAATACACACACTAACGCACACACACACACGTACAGTATACACACACAGCACTCAAAAGTGTGTTAGCCATCCAGGGACTGTGCAAGGTGATAAATGATACACATTACTGTAGGTAAGGACAGAGTACCTACACGGAGTACACTGTGTCAGAGGTGTCAGGAGATGAGAGAGAAAAACCCTCAGAGCACCTCCTCCCCACAGCTACATCTCTAATGCATTAACCATTGTCCCTGTGCATTATGGATATGAGTTGCCTCACAGGCAGGTGCATGTATACTACACTGGTGGTGACTGGCAGAAGACGCCCATCTTGGCTCCACTGCACATTGCTGACGAACTTATCCTTTGCATTTTCATTACGAGAGAGAGAGGGAGAGAGAGTGTGTGTCTGAGAGAGGGATAGAGAGAGTGTGTTGCACTACGCTGAGATGGATAGCACCCTGCCCTGCCCAGTAAAGGCATGCCTGTTCTGTGGTAACTGCCTGTGCCCTAGATTCAGCCTCACTGCCCCCTTGCCAAGATCACGACTTATCGTGCCCAACATCAGAATGACAACGAAGTGCACTTTCTTGCTTTGATTCTCTCTCTCTCTCTCTCTCTTTCTCTCTCTCTCTGCTTCTTCATCTCTTTTTGACATATCTCTCTCTCTATCCATTCCCCTATCTGTCTCAGCCTGCCTCTCACTCTGCCTCCTTCTCTCGCTGTCTGTCCTCCAGATTGATCTCTCTATTCCCATCACTATCAAGCTCTGTTTCTGTAGGAGGGTCTCTCTCTCTCTTGTTCTCTATCAATCTTTCGTTCTTTCTGCTACTTGTTATATATAGAGAGAGAGATATTCTCTTTAGGCAGTAGAGAGACCTCTGAGGAATGATTTCAGACTTAATTACAGTGCAAGTAAACTCTTGCACTGACATAGATAAGTATTTGAGAGAGAAAAGAAATGTCAACAGGTTGAGTGGTAGTTGGCCAAACTCTATACCACCATCTATACCATACACTATGTGGTGGAGGAGGAGGAGGAGAGAGAGGTGGAGGAGGAGGGGGAGGAGGAGAGATGTGAGGAGAGCAAAGCAGAGCAGGACTTGGCCTGTTGTCCTGCCCTCTCCACCGAACCTGACACTCACACAGGCAATTTGTCTGGGTCAGGCTGCGAGTGTAATCAGTGCCATCATAACCCGCTCCTGTCACAAGTGCTTCAACTCTACTCTGCTAGCTGGGCGGAGGCATGGGTGGTGTAGCAGTCCCACAAACAGAGAGAGAAAAGGGGGGCGGGTGGACCTCCTACATTCTGACTTTACAGCAGGAGAAATCAAATACCTGCCTGGTCAAAAAAGAGAAAAAGGAGGGAGGGAGGAAGGAAGAGAGAGAGAGAGAGAGAGATAAGAAGGAAGCAGGAAGAGTCTCTGACCTTGTGGGAAAAATGTAATGCCTATTATAGCCAATGACAGTAAATGGGGGAGAGACAAAAAGACACAGATAAGGAGACAAACAAACAGGCAAACAAACAGACAGACAGACAGACAGACAGACAGACAGACAGACAATTAGACAGACAGAAAGGCAGAAGAAGACAAACAGATACAGACAGACAAAGAGAGAGAGAGAGAGAGAGAGGGGGGGGAGAGAGAGGGAGAGAGAGGCAGAAAGACAGTCACAGACTTTGGACAGGGCTTCAAGGAGTGTCATAGACTATGGTCAGGACAGGCAGGTCCAGACTCTATGATCAGGAATAGAGAGGGCAAAATAGACTATGGTCAAGACAGGCAGGCCCAGACACAGAGCTCCAGCCTGCTCCTGCCAGCCACAATTACAGGTGCTGGGTTGACAAGGCTGTCTTACACAACACCCTGGCTTTGTCCAGCTCTGCTCTGCCCCCAAAATTCAATTACCACTTATCAACAGTGACAGAGAGCAGCACTGTGACTCGCATATTTATCCCCCCTCACACTGACAGAGACCACTGAGTCCCAACAGGCCAATGAGCACAGAGCTACTGGCTACAGCGACAATGTGTGATAAATAAAGTGTGTGTCTGTGTGTATATGTTTGCATGTATGTGTTTGAAAATATGTGTATGTGTGTTCACGAATGTGTGTGTGTGTGTGTTTGCCGCCCACACACACACTTTGGCGTAGCTCTCCAGGCGACTCCATGAAAATGAGGTCACACAAGTGCCATGCGGGTCAGTGCAGCATTTATGATGCAGGTCACCCTCCATGTCCCCCAGTCTTGTTAAAACCATACCCTCTCCAGGCAATTTGTCCCATGCTTCCCTCTCAACCCAGGGGTCAAGCTGTACGTCTGGTTAACTTGGCCCTCTATTTTACTGCCTTTGCCTTCTGGCATGGACCAGTTCTTTCCCTACAAAAAGACAATTCAACAGCAAAAAAAGAGCTAAACAAACATGCAAATTATCCCCGCAAAGACAAAAATATAAGAGTGTGAAATCGCAGCGATATGAATTATCCATATTTGCATTGTATTTCCATTGTCATTAATCCTAATGAGACGTTAGCTGAGCATGTTTGTGGATTCCTCACACGCGTCTGCGGACTGTAAAATGCAGCTGACTTGGCAGGGTCACTTTTATGAGTAAACAACTTTCCCCCTCCAGCCCATGCAGTAAAACAAGCAGCGAGCAGGTGCTTGTGTTTTAAATGATGCATAATATCACCATTGAACGGTTTTACAAGGCGATGAGTTGATTGTTTATATTAAAAAAAACTTGTTTGGTTTTCATCTACATAGATTTGTGTCATTTTGAAACTTATGCAATACTTCACTGTGATGAAGGTGAAAGTGTTTCACAAGTGCGACATCAGACTACTAAGTGTTCAGAACAACCATTAGGCAAAACTATTTCTCAACACTTTTGTCACTAATGATGGTAAGGATCACTTAGCATTGAATCATGTTAGAAAACAATACGGCCCATTGATCTGTTCGAGTGAGCCCCTGGTATAGTAGAGACAATTGAAGCACTATTGTTGGCACTCTGTCCCCTTTTGAAAAGGCTTTAAAGTACACATTGCATTTGGCTGGCATCAAATTCAATTTGTTTAAAACGGTAAAATAGTGTAAGTAATTATTACTAAGCATAGCATAATTAAGGTTAGCAAATGGACCTGAGTGCGGTTGCACAAATTAGCAAATATCCCACTGATAGTGATCTTAATTGCAGATAAGAGGTTTAAAATGTTCTTTGCCAGTTAGTGAACAAAAACCATTAGCTGGATCATTCCATGACTGTGTTTTTAGGCACTCAAATGAAGACAAAAGATTTAATTACTAAGTTGATGTGCCGACAACTTCAAAGCATGGTAACCAGACTCTATGGGGCATGCTAGCTAGCTAGTAAAATGCCTGTACAGTATAGAGTATGGCCATGTCAGGCAACTGTTTCCCTCTTACACCATGTGAAAGTATCCAGCAGTTTGTCCCCAAAGCGGTGGGATTTGATACCCCTCTCCATCTCTGCAGTGGGTGATGTGTGTGACTCCTTCTCAGGGACTCAAGACACTGGATTAAGTGAAGCAAACACACACCGGGGGTGTGATTTATCGAGTTGTCAGAGACAGGAATATACGTTTAGTTCACCGTTTCCCTCCCCCTCAGGACCAATCTCTCTCCACTGACCTTGCTGCCTATTTCTTCCACTGAGTCAAACTCTCCAACTCTCTCAAACTCATCTCCTCCTCAGAGAATGATGGAAAAAGACAGAAAAAGACAGAAATAAAGTGAAAGAGAGAGAGAGAAATGGAGAGAATGAGTCCGCCACGCTTGTTGGACGGAGTTAATCGATACGGAGGGGTAGAGGAAATGAGAGTTTTTGGAGGAAAAAAATGACACTTTAAGAGACTTTTTCTTTTCTTTTTTTCATTGTTTTTACCTCAGGCTTGGCGTATGTGAGTTGAGGACTGTGCTGGATCAATGGAGCACTGCCACATTGAGATTTACGCCAACAGAGTGACAATCTACTGTGCTTTTAATGGAAAGATTTTCAATTAAGGGACTTTCCTCAACTGAGACCAAACTGAGAGGGATATTTCAAAGGACCCAATGGGCTTTTAGAGAAGCATAACATATGCAATGTACAGCTGTTGTATTTCAGTGTCAAATCTCTAAGTTTTCTATAACTTCTGTAAAATATTCCATAGGATGTTTCATGCCAATTCACCTCCTCAAATAGGGGTTCCAATACTCTATACACTCTTAAAACTTAGATTGTCAAAGCTTGGAGTGGGATTTGTGTGAATAAATGGAGTATGAGTAAATGGAGTGACTGAATGGCAAAAGTGAACCGATCTAAAAAGTAAAATAAAATGTGGAGTGGATGAGGACAGAAAGCAGAGATGCATATCAGATGCATGTGTGTAGAAAGTCAGAGTCCACTTCTCTAGGGTACAGCACAGTGAGTCACTCCTCATCAACATAGCAGACATCCTGAAACTGTAAAACTGATGTTTATCAGTCTTAATAGGTTTAGTTAAGTGTGCATGCTTCGAGCTCACTAAATTAACACTGCAAAATCAGTGTCACCAATAAGAACTCATTCAAACACTCAGAAATTAACCTACACAATAGACACTCTATGTTTATACCCAATTCCTCTTGTCTCCAGTACATTTCCGTGTGTGTGTTACAGCGATTAAGAACAGGAGGTATTTCTCTGTCTTGCCAATCAAACTGATAACTCAGGGACCCCCGGTGCAGATAATTACGGGGGAAGCAGGAAGGATCTACTGTAACTCCACACCATTATTTCCAGCCATATGGAGGTTGTGTCTGAATCTGCACGGGTGAAGAATTAGTGCACTCTAAAAACCACTGAATTATACAAATGTTATAATTATGAAGATATCCGGCCTGGTGGCAATGTGAGAGGATATTTCATTTCCACTATGAACAGTTAATTAACAGGAAAATCTGTCGAGTGAGTGGCGTGGAGGGGAGAGAGAGAGAATGAGTCATTGGGGAAATGACTAGTAACTACCCAAGCATTTCTAGTTGTCATCATTTAATGGCAAATTGTACTGTTATGTATGGGAAAACTCCAACTAATGAGAATGTTCCCGATAAAGGGAGTGACCTCCATGAGCATCCTAATCAAAGGCTTTATGATATCTGATGTTTTCCTTAAATCAGTTACTCTTGAATAATCTGAATATTATTCAGTAAACAATGAGCCCAGATGCCCAAGTATTTTTCAGGTTCAAGGCAGTCTACTTTTACAAACAAAAAAGAGCATGATATCTACAGAACATCAACAGAGGACCTGAGGGCGCATTGAAGAACTACATCAAATCAAACAAATGACTACATGTTGGGAATGAACATGTTGGGAAAGAATCGCAATGATGTCCCATTTTGGCTGGGGATGATCTGGTTGGGTACAATATGGGCTGATTGATGGGCCTAAAAGCCAAATCTGACTCCCCATGTTCTCCCAGCAGGGGGCTGGCCTTAGTCCTTCAGCACACTGGGGTTCAAGGAAGACACACACAAACTAATAGTACACATACAGTAGAGCAGATTCAGGACACTCATTCTAGAGCACCCTGACACAAATGTGCACACACACACACACACACACACACACACACACACACACACACACACACACACACACACACACACACACACACACACACACACACACACACACACACACACACACACACACACACACACAAACTGTACTGTTTCATCCTATACACTTACATCACAGTAATCCTTCCCAACAAACATTTTAATAAGAGGCTCCATTCTGTGTCCCAGTGTAAGACTAGGCCATTATCTGATCCTACATGGGTTTGTCTGCTGAGTTGCCAGACACAGACAAAGACTCCCCAATCACCCTGCACACAGCTGCTGGCCTGACATTAGGGCAGGCCAACAAAGAGAATAAAGAGGAAAGAGGAATCAATGGAGTGGCATTGACTGAGTATGTTTGCCTTGGACAGGCTTTAGCCAGGCTGAAGCAAATGACAGGGCCATCCAGCAAGGCAGGGATATTAAAAAGCAGGGGGGAGAGAGAGAGAGACGGGGGGGGGGGGGGGGGGGGTGCCTGTCCTGTGTGCCTCTTTGACAACACCATCACCAGATAGACCAATGAGATCTTAGCTCATAAGGAAGCTTGTCTGACAGTTTAATAGCTAGACTTTGGTGTATTTTCTTTTTTAGCCCTGCTTCTCTCTTGAATCAAATGTCACCTCAGAGCCATTTTATTGCAGAGTTTTCACTCAGTGGCTAACCTTACCTAGCCTAGTAAAGACAGAAAGCTATTGAGGTAGCCTGGCCACTGAGGGCACTATAGAGGAAGTGTCTGAGGTAGGATCCTCTAATGTCAATGATGAAGTGGAGGTAAGGAAATTACGCTATCATCCTCATTCAGCATCATTCCCACAGAGAATATATTACAATGGTAAAATTCTCCAAAACATTTCCTGGTATTGATTGTCTGGCTTCCGTTTAAACAGACCTTGATTTACCGTGTTTTAGTGCATTGCCGGTAAAGTGCGAGGGGATAGGTGAGGGAAGGGGGAGGGTACAAAGATAGAGTGGAATCAGATGCAAATGCAAATTAACTGCATTTAACCTGCCAGTAAAAACCCACCCATTTACACAGATCTGTTACCCGCAATTTACCAGTAACATGACAGTCTGTTGCAGGTAGCCTACACAATTTTGCAGTATGTCCCAGCTCAGTGTGCACAGTGACAGTAACATAGAGGCAATGTAATGAGAAATGCCCCAGTGTACAAGGCTTAAAGGAGTACTTTACTCAAAAATCATTTTCAATTCAGTCCACCATAAGTATGGTCCCAAAATATCATTATTTTGGGCATTAAAACCTCATAGATATCCTAATGACAAACTTATATATACTTCCTGGAATAGTGATTTGATGATGCAGCCACATATTAACCAATCATTTATCTCTGCATTTATTTGTACAAACTATCCCCGGTTGATGACAGGAGCCAATCAATGCTAAGCAAATTGCCAAGATCCACTTGAATAAGAACCTATCCATTACTCTACAATGCTATTGGTTAAAAAGTAACACCGCCCAGTTCAGTTGAATCAAATACGCTATGAACCAGTTTGATGAATTCAGTAGGGCTTACTGGCACAGTGTTATAACTGTCTACAAAGTGCTTTTGTTGGCAATAAATCCATGTTAATATTAATCCTTTTTGCAACACTTTGTAAGTTCCCTGGCATTTAGTATGCTGAATTGATTACCTTTGAAGTGTAGGCGAGGAGTAGGCTGTGGGGATTTGTATCAAATAAAAAAGTAAATAGTAGCTACATCCCGAAACATAATCTCCAATGTTCTGCAGACTCGTTTGGAATGAACAAATGTCCACATTCAAACGCCCGCACACTCACACACACACACGCACGCATGCACGCGCACACGCACGCGCGCGCGCGCGCACACACACACACACACACACACACACACACACACACACACACACACACACACACAGACAGACAGTTTACAATTGAGTGCACTTGCAATGTCATCATCATCTGCTGACAGCACAGAATGATTAATAGTTTTGGAGGCTGTTTGTATGATAGACCCAGACCTTTTCCAGAGGGTAAAGATAGAATGGGACGCTTGTTAAAGGTTCATGCCTGACTTAACAAACAGTCATTCTAAAAAAATGTTTTATCGTTTGACAAAGATAATTCGCAGACAAATGACGCTATCATGTACATTTGCCATTGTAGGTCACATTAAACACACTTTGTTTCTGTGGATTTAGATAGAGATGGAGAAAGAGTCAGGGAGGGGAGGGGTGGAGGCAGTGAGGAAGGGAGACAGGAACAAAGTGAAAACCTGATCCTTTTATTCTCTGAAATGGTTTTGTTTGCACTGCTTATCTGTGCTCTTTTCTAGAAATGTTTTTCATTTCAACTTGTTTTCCTTGACTCTTCATCTTGGAGTTAAGTGATACCAGAAATAAGTCTCTTCTCTCTGTTCTTATGTCTCTCTCACTGTACAACATAATGACATATCAGGAACAGAATGCAGACTAATACAGCAGCAAATATAACTGGGGACAGAGAAGTCCCTGTTGTGAGTAAAGGGGAATTCTCTGTGCAATACTAATTCCCCACAAGCTTCCCTGGGAAGGGTCCATTTCGCTGTTGCAGCTTATCTCCTCAGACAGTCATTTGTCCAAATGTTACTCCAATCAGAGAGATGACATGAAACCAGGAGCATGGCTAAAGGCTGTTCAAGAAACATGAACGTTGCAGACAGAAATGTAATGAATAGATCTGTCATGATTTCTGACTCATTGTCAGAGAGGCATCTGAATGTTCCACAACATTGTGTCCCTCTGAACGCGGCCTTGGTGGAGTTGTTCCTACAGAACCGGAACAGGGAACAGCTCTCCCTCAAAGCACTGCATGACTTGCAGATGTCATAATGTTAGCTTTAGGTTTAATTCCTTTGATTTCTAGGAACATTATGTTTTGTATTTCACAACATACAAAATCCAACACAATCTGAGATGAGATAATCACTTGTGCTTTTAGATAACTGTAATTGTGTATATATCTGTGGGGTCTGTGCAGAGCTCAGTTGAATACAGATGCCTTTTCTAGCTCGGGGGCAGTTGTGGGGACTGGTTTTGAAACTCTCTGATGTGCTTCTCTTACGGATGTTTGGCTTTCCCCCCTGAGTCTCCCGTGGTCTGACTGGAACTCATGGATAACAAAACCACCGCCAAGCCCGGATTCAGACCCCCACCCCATGTAGGAACCTGAGACCATCACATCCATCCTCAACCCCTCACCCCAGCCCACCCCAATTTTAGCCTATACCACAGCCCACTCCAACTGTCTTGAGAGGACAGGAAAAAGGAGCTGGGTTCGTAACCTGATGTCCTGACACACCTGATCCTCTGATCATGGTGGAGTCGTCATGGTTATTGTGCAGTTTCCATGGGGACGGCTGTCCTCAGGCGTTCCCAAAAGTGTCCAGTAAAAACATCCCCTCTACACATATAAGCACCCCACACAGACATGCACGCATGTACACACACACACACACACACACACACACACACACACACAGTTATACAGACTGCATACATCAGTATTATACAGTGCTGTGTCCACATAACAACAGACAGAAATGGTGTCCTTGCTGAATCCATCCGTGAGTCCTACAGTATTGAGCAGTACCATTTGTAGAGCACACAAACAGGCGTGGGCAGAGCCCTGTGTAGAGTGCTACAGTAAATAGTTCTTACTGGATTACCTTGACTCAATGGGACTGAGTGGGCACAAAACCCTTGCTCATGTACCAGAGGGAAACCAGAAACCAGAGCTGTTCAAATCAACCTGAATACATTAGGACTGAAAGCACACATACACACACACACACACACACACACAGACACACACAGACACACACAGACACACACACACAGACAGACAGACAGACAGACAGACAGACAGACAGACCAAACCCTTGTACAGAACATACATAGACATGTAGAGCAGTGCAACAATATCTCTCCTTTTACATTACGGTTCACCACGTCTCTCCACTCATACACACAGCACAGCAGGGTTGGTTCAATCTCACATACTGTATCCAACCAGATATCACCAATCACTCTGCCAAAGTATTATTCCAGTCTTACATTGGGGCCAAGAGTCTAACTACAGTACCAGCATGACATCATGGGAGAGAGTGAGGCTGTGGTTTGTGTCAGGCCCAGACACTGCCAGGGTGGTAAACATACGGCTTTGGGCCTGAGAGACAGGAAACATGAGTGAATATGGCGGCTCCGTAGGAGGGTAATTGAAAAGGGCTGGTGCTGCATGTTACAGGAAATAGTGGTGATTGCTGGGAAGTGTAAGCCCTGTAGTAGAGTGTTAGCTTCTCAGGTTGCTATTGGTTGAGTATCCCTATGTTCAACATGCCATGAGGACTTCCCTTGTCGCTTTAAAGTCAAGCTTGTATGCTATCTGTATTTTCTTAACTTCATATTGAACCTGACAAGAGAGTGGGGAAGGTTTGTAAGCTCTAGTCTCTGTGTGTACAGTACAACGTATGTGTATTTAACTACAGTGTAACTACTTTTATTGACTTTAAATCACTTTGTTACAGAGTGGGGAGGATTTGAAGCTCAATTCTTTTTCACTGTAATGTATGCAGCTATACAGTACTGTATATACATAAATTTAGCTGTTCCTGGGGTGACGTCTCATCCTCCTGGGGTCGTCCTTGTGAGAGCTTACAGTAGCGCTGGCAGCAGATGTTAGGCCTCTCCGCCTCTCTCTGGTAGAGGGTGGAACATCATTAACACTCTGTGGCTGCAGGCCATTGGGTTACACAGATGACTTGAAGGTTAAGTGGGTATTCTTTAACATTTGAGAAAAATATGATAAAATTGTGTGCGCGCACGTGTGTGTGAGTGCGTGTGTGTACGTGTGCGTGTGTGTGTGTGTGGTGAGAGGCTGATATGAATATCTTTTGTTTATCCTTGCAGGCATGCCATAAACCAGAGACAATTAAGTAGAAGATGATGGACAAGCAGTTTGAGGATGGCCCCGTTTTAATGTGCCTAATTGCAGTGTGGGGTTTCATTTTCTGCCTCTGCTCTCTCCTCTCCTCTGCAGTGAATCTCCAGCCCTGATTCTGCTGGATCCTCCCCGGGAAAACCCTGCTAATCTCACTGGTGTTCATAAAGAGACTTTGAATGTGTGATCAGTTCTAGACTAACGAAAATTAAATAGCTCTGCATTAACCAATCATTAGCACCAGTTGACCTATCTGCCATCCCTCAAAGTAGGTGTCACACAGATCCACAGGGCCTCTGGCTCCACTACTTTCAGGTCACTACATTGTCACCCTCTCTCTGTCTGTATTCACAGGGTCTCTCTCCTTTCATCTCTCTGTGTGAGTTGGGCTGTAGATTAATACGCACCCATGTTTTAATAAAGTCTGCAGAGACCCCTGGCCCCAACGCTTATTGAAGGCGAGGAGAGGTGAGGTAAGGAGCTGTCTCCCCTGGAGGAGAGCCTCTGCTGATGGCTGCATAATCTCCCCCTCTTCATTCATGAGAGAGAGAGAGAGAGAGAGAGAGAGAGAGAGAGAGAGAGAGAGAGCATATGTGGAAATGCCAGTCAGGGACAGGTGGTGGGTAGTGGTGGTGGTAGGGCTAGATGTACAAGATATCTAGATCTCCATGCATCACCAGCTCTACCAAAGCTCTGTTGTGTGAACAACAGTCTACTGATAGATGTACCCATTACACATCTCCAAATGGAGATGCTTGATCATGTTCTCTGATCTCTCTCCTTATTCCTCCACTTCTCCATCTCCCCTGTCAAGGGCAGAGCATCCCATTAATTTTTTCTCTGTACTCCTCCTCTTCCTCCTCCTCCTCCTCCTCCTCCTCCCCCCCCCCCTCTATTTTGTACCCCACAGATTCCTAGTCTGTAAATAGAACCTTCAGATACACATCTGCAGTGCATGCTGATCAGACAGTCAAGGCAATACAAGCGTATCATTACGCCAGCCCTGCTAGTATCATTTCCAACGCCCCTCTATGCAGCGGACAAACTGGTGCTGTGTTAAAAATAACATCTCACAACTGCCAAGTCTGTGTGTTCTAACAAATACACATGTGAATGTACACACAAACACACACACACACACACACACACACACACTCACACAAACATAAAACACACACTCCCTGCTGTTCCAAACTCTAATATTCCAGCACTGAAAAAACACAAAAAAACATACTGCGTAAATGATAGTGATCAGAGAAGGCAACCCGGGGAGTTTGCTAACAGACGTCAAAATGGCACCACCAGGCCTCTTCAGAATGCTGTTTGCTCATCTCAAGTCATCCTAGAGAGGATGGGATCCCTCCTTAATCACAGACTCCCCCCACCCACCCACCCCATTCCCAACTGATTAGCATTCTGATTTCCGAAAGCCCTCTCTCCTGTTGGGGAAAATGATAGTGGGGCCATTAAAGATTTAGGGCAAATGTGCCTGAAATAGCCATGCCACAAGGCGGGAGAGTAAGAGAGGCCATGGGTGCATCTGCATGGCTGGCAGTCCCCTGGGCTATATTTGCGTCCTGCTTTGAATAATGGAAACAGTCAAGGAGGAAAGAAAAACACTTCAACTGCTGAAAATCCGCACACACGCATGCACGCATCGATCTATTACACTCAACTAAACTGAGCAAGCTTTGGCAATTTCTTCAAGATGTCCTAAAAATTACAAAACTACTCTTTTCCGAATGAAACTCTTCTGAATGAAAATGTGACATTTGTCAGTGACTGTGCTTGGTGGACTGAATGTTCTAGGTCAGTAAATTTGTGGAGAACCAAAAGCATGACTTATACAGTACAATGGTACAGTAGACACTAACAGGCCTACAATCAGCAAGATGTATGAGACACATTATAGTACATCAAGTACCATTTTATTGTTATTACAATAACATTATGCTATGAACAGTTATGTTGATGTACTATTGTTATAATTTAAACCATGTACATACAGTAAACTGTGTGATAGGTTTCTCACAATGTAACCTATGCACGCATTCAGCATACCTTCTCTGTGTGTGTGTGAGACCTATCATTTATTTATGCGTATCATCTGATTGTATTCCTTACAGCTACACGGAGGCAGGCTGGGGATAATTTCAATTTGCATTCTGCTGCTTCAACCATATAATTCAGTTCCCAGCCGCCTCTAAACAATAAAAAACATGCTCATATTTCTGTTGGTTTCTCCTTAATCCATGCAAATCCTGTTTGTGAAATTGATTCAGATTGTTCTGTAGGCAGTAGGATTGTGCCAATGGCATATTTATTTTTAGATAGAAAGGAATCCTCTCTTATTACAGATAATATCTGAAAATTACCGGATGATATACGTATCCGAAAAATCCACGAGTAACTTTTTTTTCCGAGTACTCACCACACCCCTACTGGTCGTACACTACACTAGGCAGACAAAGAAAAAAAGAAAAACTCTCTTGCTGCTTCACATTCATAATCCTCCAGTCAAGATCAACTCAGAGCATTTAAGAACTTTAGATCAGTGACGTATCAAGTACCATAATGTTTATGATTATGTAGGTGTGGATGATACAGGTATTGAATTATACCATACTACTGTATGTATCACCAAAAAATGTCACACATTTCACTTGAGAGCTACTGAACAAAACAACATACTGTTGTACAGTGATGTATGAATGGGTAGATGAAGTGTAAATGGGTAAGCTTATAGGTTAGATTTGGGACTTTGGGTCATATAACTGTCAAGTTTTTGAAAACATGAATAAATCCAGACAGATTCAAGGCAATATCAATTTCAGGTAATTTTGCATCGCAAAATAATAATAATAATACAAAACTGACCATAAAGCAGATACACAGCAATTAAACATGTGAACATGTGTGCGTTATGAACATGTGTGCATAATGCATATGATCATGAATAGTGTCTTTGATAATGATGTTGACCCTGAAGTGACAAACCTAGCAGTGGTGGCTCAGCCTAGCTTTGGTAAGCGGAGGGAACAGCACTCCTTTCGACACTCTGTTTTTGTTATCTGCCTTTCTTCTCTTCCTCCATAATTGCCTTCATTCATTGCTGGATCCTCCCGGCTAGTCTGCTTTGTTGGTTATTGATTACCACGGGAACAGGCCGGGCTGCAGGGAGCCGTGGTGATTGGAGGAATAAAACAACAGTAGGAACTCAAGGCAGCATTGTCTTGGGAGAGGCTTGTTAGGAACATCTAACAAGGCCTACAGTACAGTAGTCACAATGAGAGCCCAGCCCTTCCTGTGGCTGTCTGATTCTCATATGAAACATCAGCATCATGGGATCCTCAATACATACAACAACTTTCACATTCAAAGACAGATATCTCTCCTCCACCATTTTGCTTCATCATTAAACATTTACTGTTTTTTTTATTCTCATATTAATTCAGCTAAATGCATTTCCCTCCCAATGTTGAGCTGTTATGACAGGGATATGCAGAAGGCTAGGTTGTGAATAACTAATGTATGGTCAAAAAACTCTACCGTCTGGGCCATTGGACTGTAACATTGAAGTTCATGGTCCAAATGGTCAATCTGGCTCTGTAGACTCAGTGGTGTGATGAGCAGATGAATTGTGGAGAACCAGGGCCTCTTCATCACAGACACGGTCAGTGATGTTAACCACAGGGATTTGACTGCCCTGTAGCCATGGTCAGTCCACTGTGTCTGTCTCTGTCTCTTTCTGAACATCCCCCCTACAGCGTTACATTCTCCTGAGGTATGGGGTGATTCTAGGGCCTGTTAGCCACCACACCAAGCCCAGTGACGCCTACACGTCTCACCACTCCTGACTGAAGACAATCACAGACTGAGGTGCCATTATGAGTCACTTAGAAAGGAACCCATACAACTAGCTCAACAGGGCATTGCAGCAGACAGAAACCATGTAGTCTCAAAAGGTTTTTTTCTAACCCTGTATATCTGTATATGTCAGAGTTATTTGATCTTGAGCATGGTATTCATTGTGGAGGAACATTGAAGTGTTCACACTGGCGATGATTCACTCTCCTGTTCTGCTCTTGTTCTGAAGGTGTGAGACAGACATCTGTGTTTCTCCTTGACTGACCAGATCCACCCTGACCCACCCCTAATCCTCCACCCCCACACAGACCTCTCCAGCTCCCCCTCATGTACTCGGCCCGGGATCAAACCAGCCCCTCAGAACATGAGCCAACTACTGTACTGTACTGTCTACTGACTGCTGTAGTCACTCTCCCACCCAGAACCACTACAAAACCCAACTACACTAGAGCAGACCCTTAGAGCATGGAGAGGGTGGGAGGAAGAGAGAGAGAGAGAGACGGGGGGGGGGGGGGGGGGCGGGGGGAGTGAAAGAGAGCGTATGTTCGTACTGTATTTGTGTCGAAAGAGAAAGAAAAATTAGAGCATATCTGTGTTCTGTATGTGAGAGAACTATAGAGACAGGGTGAGCGAGAGCCATGAGATCTGGGTGCAGTAGCTTCTGTGGAGTGCCTGGCGCCTCCTTGCCCAGAGGGATGTTTCCTGGCACTGCTGCCCACCAACAACACCCCTCCGGCCAAGGAAGGAATTCTGTGTAAAGTCAGTGACACTGTCAGTGACATTGGATAGAAGATAGACCATAAAACACAGTCATATCACGACCCCACACTAACACATGCACACATGAACATCTTTCCCTGTACTCATTACAGAGGGGACCCTCCACCTCTCCTCGCACTGGTGGGCTCACCAGCCAGGCACAGAATAAAGATAAGGGACTGAGAGTGGGAGGAGGGATGAAGTGAGGGAAAGAGGGATGGAGGGAGGGAAGGATTACTGGCCTAGCGTTCAGTCGCCTGCTGGATGTGTAATTGGTGTTATTCACCTGTCAAGCGTGTTAGCTAGTTCTCTCTCTCTCTCTCTCTCTTTCTTTCTCTCTCGTTTGTTCACATGTTCGTTCACTCATTCTCCAGGGGGTTTGTGTGTCTACCAGCACCTGGAGTGCGTGAGGCCAATCAAACAGACCATGTATTGAAATACATATCATAGTTTAGCTTCAGTCATACTTTTTGTGATGGTTTTCATGACAGCACCACAGAAGAATTTTCCCTTATTTTGTTCAATCTACATTTTTACTAAAACGTCTCCATACTATCGACAGAAGTGCTGAGTATTATTACGCTGACTATACATTGGGTACACATTTATGGATTACATTTATGGACAGTTTGCTGTGTCCATCACCTATAGGAAACACATTGACAAAGAACACATGCTGCTAAGTTAGCACACAAAAGACAGCAATTCTGCCATATGTGCCTGAGTCATTGACTGAACAAGCCCTTTATTGTCGCATTGCACTCATTTGAAACATTGATCACCATAGACAACTCCAGCCATTAGTGTTAATGTGACGCATGGCTGTTCTACAGGTATTTGTGTTCACACATGCATTGCGTAAGTAATGGGACAGTGAAGCATTTTTTCTTTACACTCCAAAATATTAAGATTACCATGAGGTTAAAGTAGAGATTCTCTAATGCATTTATTTCGTGGTATTTGTGTACATATTGGTTTCATCATTCAGAAATTACAACACCTTTTTATGCATAGTCCCCCTAGTTTAGGGTACCCAAAAGACAATTGGCTGGACAGGGTGTTTCTGATAAGTTTCTGATAAGGTGTGTTCTGTCACATCATTTATGCAGACATAAGAGAGCTGTCAATGTGTAATATTGATTCAAGGCTTTGGATTTGTTTTTGGAGTTTGCTATTGGTGTCTGTCAACATGAGGACCAAAGCAGTGTCAATGAAGTCAAGTCAAGGAAGCCTTTATTAGGCTGAAATATCTCCAGGAGGTAGCCGTGAATGTGTCAGAGACTACCATCCGCAAAATACGTCATAAGCCGAACTACAGAGGCTTCACTACAAGGTGCAAACCACAGTTATCCTCAAAAAGGATGGTCAAGTTACAGTTTGCTAAAAAGTACCTAAAAAGCCTGTAGAGGTCTAGAAAACGGTCTTGTGAACAGATACAGCAAGACAAATATTATCATGTACTGGAGTGATTGCAAGAGGAAAGTTTGGAGAAAAAAGTATTTACCCAAGATTTACAGCATACCATCTCTTCTGTGAAACATGATGGAGGGGTGCTATGATTTGCACATGTATATCTGCCACAAGAACTGGCTAAGTTGTCTTAATTGATGATGATACTGCTGGCAGCAGCAGCAGAATGTATTCTGAACTATACAGAAACATCTTGTCTGCTCGAACACAAGCAAATGTATCCAAATTCATTGGATGACGCTACATCATACAGGAAAACAATGACCCAAAACATACTGCCATAGCAACTAGGAGTTTTTCAGGGCCAAAAAGTGGAAAGGTCTTGACTGGCCAAGTCAATCTTCAGATATAAATCCAACTGAACATTTCTTGATTATAACATTTTAGGGGGAAAAAAACTCCAAACAAACAACAACTGAAGATGGCTATTTGGTGTGTAGAGCTGAAGAAGAAAAAATGCTTCACTGTCCCATTACTTACGCAGGGCACTGTATATGCACACACACATGCACACACGCTCACTCTCTCACATACACACACACACACACACACACACACACACACACACACACACACACACACACACACACACCTTAACCTTAACCATAACCATAAAATGCGACTGCACAATCAATGTTCCTTGATGTAGCCGACTGTAATGTCCCTAAACATTCATCAAACAGAATACCACCCTACAAAGTTTGCTTCACTCTCCCCCAGGGGATTTGGGGTCTAAATAAACATTACACCAATCTCCATGAGGATTAGACTAATGTGCTGTGGTGTTGCACAAGTGATATGCTGCATTAATTGTCCTCTAAATTAAACATGCCTCAGTTTATCTCAAAATCTCTTAATCCCCTTCGCTCTCCGTCGCATTTAATCAATCAATGATAAAAGACAGAAAATCTTCCTTCAATATTAATTTTTCAACAGGGCTCTCGCCTCCCTACTCATGCTATTTTGTTAAACAAAGTGTATTTTGATCAACTGAAGAAATGTCATTTTTCATCTGAGGTAATTTATTGGCTAATTACAGTAGCTGTGATTAAAGCAGGTGCTTCTGTATGCTATGATTAGCGCTTCTGCATGCACTGATGAAATTCATCATTTTCTCAAGGACATAGAATACAGACTAGAGGCATTGTCCTCTTCGCGTCAAGCCAACATACATGGAATGCAATGCAAAAGAAAACTGTGTGAGGCAATGCAGTCTTATCCATTCCTCGCTAACCATCCAGATATCAAACCAAGACTAGACTCAGCCAGGAAGCTTAAACCTGTATGTTCCCTTTACAGTAATTCCCTCATAATAGAAGATCCCAGTGGGGGAGTTGAAGGCCCGATACTGTAACTCATGTTGGAAGGGGACATGATTTAACACAAAGAAAGGGAGGGCTTGAACTTGATCGGTGCTCTTGGAAGGCCTCCAATAGGGAATATTCATTATCAACCTAAGACCGATTGTAGTACAAGGTCAAATCCCTTGTGATCATACTTTTCACGTTGTAGTTACAGTATGCGTCTACCTCATGATTTACTATAGAACATACTGTAGATGCTACCATATGTTCAATACTGACAGGGAGTAGGAAGTCACTGAATATGTGTACCTCTGGACAGTAAATAAGAGAAGTGTTATCCTCACCTGACATTGGGAGTAGTTCAGGGGCAAGGTGGACAAGACATGAAAGAGAACAAGATAAAGCAGTTAGAAAGAAAGCAGTTAAATCTACAATGAAAATATCCATATGTTTGACTCAAAGTTAACACTGACAACAAGAGGCCATTTGAATGTATTTGCTATACTGATACGGTGAGACCTCCATTGAGTGCAATGAGCCCTAAATCTTATGTACACTGTCATTAGCCATTGTTACCATTTACGAAAGGGCAATGAGGCGACAGGCGAAGCATCGCAGTCCATTACGTAGGGCTAAATTACCAATGTCCTTCAGAAGCAATGACACCTGAAGACACTAGATGGCCTTAATGTGTGTGTTGTCTAATATCTTAAATGAGGTGGGTGGGATTCTGTCATGTGGATAAAAAGCCTCTGTATTTAGACAGAATCTGCAGCAATTTCCCGGATTGACAGATCAGGGCTGCTTGCTAACCCAGTCACAAAGACACGCGGCGCCCATAACGAGAGGGCATAATTCACCTGATGGAAATTTATCATGGTAAGTGTCCCACACAGATAAGAACGAATGGGCGATGAGATACACCAGCGTATGAATCACCGGTGTGATGCACTCTCACTCTCTCTCTCTCTCTCTCTCTCTCTGTAAGATGAATTCTCTTTATTATTCTGCCGCATCTCTGTTTAGATTCTGTTGTTTTCATGAAATCTCTGTTTGGGCTGCTTTGAGCGCTCCTGAGATGAGATGACAAGGCATGATGAGGGGGATAAATCCCTGAAGAGAATTGTGTCAAATGAGAAAAAGGGAAGGAGAAAACTAAAACTAAAACATTTCAATTGTCTTTTAAAAGGTAGAATGAGAACCAGTCCTATTCAGCAGACAAGCACACTTTCAGACAGTTGAAATTCAGGGCAGGTTTCACATCTCTCTGTCCTCAATTAGACGCTAAACATAACAAATAGGCTTTTATGTTTTATATTCTTCAGTGATAGTTTGTGAAAAGACATGTGAGAGAAAAGGTAATTACTCTAAAAATACTCCTCAAACACTGCTTACTTCAGTTACATTTTTTCATCAAACAAATCACATCTGTCACATGCATGCAAGTAAGGAAGCAAGCAAACCCACAGACACACGCACACAGGCACGCACGCACGCATGCACGCACGCACAACACATAAACACAAATAATAAAGAGGCCACACTAAACATGGTCTTTTCTTTATCCACCTGGATACCAACTAAGACAACTCACTTGTTTTTTCTGTGCATCGTTATGAATGTGTTTACTAAAAAATGTATGGCTGAGAGAAAGAGGATTGGTAACATACAGAGAAAGATGAAATATGCTTCATCCTCTGGGTCGGTGTTATTCTCACAGGCATGGTTCACCAAAGGTTCAGCTCCATCTGCCACCTCCCTCTGTCTCCCTCCATCTCTCCTGGTCCCCAACCTCACTCAACAAACCATGTCTGCCCTGAAATATTCAGCAAAACACATCCGCCACTTGCCCTCAAAAACAGATATAGCTGGACCCTGCGTTCTTTCCCCCTCTCTCTCCACACTTTTCCTTTCTATCACGCAGTGGTACATTTTCTGAGATGGAGGTGGTGGAGATTAATTGTTCCCTGCTGTTGCTCTGCAGCATATTAGAGAACCCCAAAATGTCATCTTGTTAAAACGATTCTATTCTTTCAGGTGAAGAGATAATAATTCCAGAAAGAACCAGACCATACAATAGCTGCATTACTTGAAGAACTTTACTGAGATGAAGCGTCCTCCACCTGTAACCTTCTACTGACAAACCCATGTCTCTTACCACTTACAGTGCCTTACTGTAGATTACCTTTCAGACATCTATTTAACCTTAACACCATTAAACTGTCTTGAGCAATCAGCAATCAGTCATTTAAAAGTAAGATGACTTCTTTCATGAAGTGAAGAACAATAAAAAGGCAAAGGTCCACCATTTTACCACAACACTGTCATAGTAACAAACGCTGTTTTACAATGTGTGGGGACCACATTACACACCATCAAAACATGTGGTTGAGGAGCACCAAGGCGAAGAAAATGTATGTACATAACAAACAAGCCATTAATCTTATGGCCTGCCAGGCATAGGAGGGTAGAAATTGCTCTCATATGAGGTACATTGAAGCGATTCAAACCATTTTGAGCTGTCAAGTGTGTGTGTGTGTGTGTGTGTGTGTGTGTGTGTGTGTGTGTGTGTGTGTGTGTGTGTGTGTGTGTGTGTGTCACCATGACGAAAGGAGCAAAAAATATGTCTTTTGAATGTTGCAAATGGAGACCAGATTGATAGAGAGAGAACAACAAACCAGCACATTCCTTCACAGCAAGCTCATCTCTCTGTCTCCAATTAGCCAGTGAACGCTATGCAGACCATTACAGATGGCAGGCGACTGTTCAAGGCCTACTCAACACACTGTAAAGACAGTGCTGAAGATATTGATCCTCTGCAGAGACAGATCACTGGCCACTATCTAAAATGATCAATCAAGAGGAAAACGATGGCCCTGAAGATAGACGGTAAAAGAAGAGATAGAATAAATCCCTTCTGCTAAATGTTGAAAATAAGTCTTAGAAATCTCACATCTGGTGAGCTGGGTTTTGATAGTTGTTTCTTTTATGTGTGTACAAAGATTGGAATCACGAATTTCATAGATCAGCATTTCTAGTCCAGTTATTTCCTACAAGGAAGTCTAAAAAAAAATGATTGCAACTTGGATACATTTAGGACAGTTACTGAAAAAGCCTGTAGTCACACAGGCTAATAACATAGACATATTCCTTTCCAAAGTGACACCTTGGCTATTTCGCCATGGAGAAAGGGTGATGGTTGTATTCGCGGAATAAATATTTTAATACTGTTTGTCAGTGTAAGCTGTAAAGCTGAAATAAAAGCTGTTCTGTGACGAGTGAGTCAGCTTTTCTCACAGCATCCTAAACTCAGCACCTCTCCACAAGCAATGCTACCAGCACTGCTTTCATCACAGAATGGATCATAATTGCATGAGAACAGCTATTCCTCTTTCACTCACAGCTAAACTCAAAGGAAAAGACTTGCAGTAAAGCTGAGATATGCCTATGGCCACCCGATGTAGCCCATTATTCAGTGAATGTCACTAGACATAGAAACGTTGAGAGAAAGCTCATTCCAGAGCAGATGATGGACAGTGGTGTGTGGTGTAGTTGTTACGGCAACCTAGTTCTGATGGAGGTTAGGTTGATGTCTCTATATGTCAGACCTACAGAGAATACAATGGGCACACATGTAGTGGTTAGGACAACCTGGTGGTCAGGATCTAGGTTGCAGCCCCAATCTCCAGCCAAGTCTAGAGTGGAGGCACTGATGACATAACCAATTTGTTGAAATGAGTTGAAAGTTTTGTTGAAGAAGAGAAGAAATATGAATCTTAAGTATGAATATCTACTCAGGGATAAAATTAGCTTGGACAATACAAATTGTCGATCTGCTCCCAACAAGACAACAATGTGTAAGCAACATTAATTCATCATAGCAGTAATGTCTTCACTGAACCCTATAAACCACAACTTAATGAAGAAGCTGTGATTTAACGAGCCATGTCTTCATCTCAGAAACAGCTGATCTGTCTCTACTCATGATGAATAGATACTGCTCTGCGGCTAATGGCTAATGATTCAGCAAAGAGTTGTTTTCTCTTAGTAATTAGTTTGATGACTATTTCACTTATAACTCATCTTTTGTTTGCTTATGCTTACACATTGATGAGTTGGATAGATAGTCAGGGTGTGGGTAGATTTGCCAGGGAGCAGTGCAACCTGCTACATTGTCTTTCACTCAACCAATTTGCCAGAAATATGTCTCTTGATTGCTGACAGGTTGCATGCAGTGCTAAAACCATTTTTGGCTCTAAACAGGGTCTGAAAATGTGGTGATTAACTTCAGGTGGATTTTAGCTCTTAAACGCAGCTCAGCTTTTGGCATACCAGTAAATGTAGGCTATTGTTTTGTCAATAAAGGATTAAAAGTCGGCTCTGTTGCAACCAGGATGCATTGAGTGATGGTCACACAAAGGGAAAACATTGCAAACTGTTCAACTGTGAAAATCAAAAAACTCCATTATGGTACAAAGACTGTCTATGGGCTACCTAAGGTAATATAACAATGACACAAATCCCTATGGGCTTCACTCACTGTGCTAGGCCAATATACAGTTGTAAATAATACAGCCTTAAAATAAAATCATGCTCAGCGCTTACCTCTCTTGACGTTGAGTTGATGTTCAGAAAACATACAGAGGAGCTTGTTAAAAAGCTAAGATTTAAGGTGGGCTTCTTTTGGAGAAATAGATCTTGCCTTTCCGTGAATAGCAGAAAGCAGATTGTGCAATCAACCTTCATGCCAGTGCTTGATTATGGTGATATCATCTACCAAAATGCAGCAGCCACTATTTTTAAACCTTTGGATGCCATCTACCATAGCGCAATTCGGTTTATCACATTGCATACTTTATCAAAAGGTTGGCTGGACCTCATTAAAGTCCCGTACATGTAACTCTTTACTCCCTTTTTGTGTATAAAGTCCTACATGCATAAACTCCCAACTTACCTAACCTCATTATTGAAATTCAAGAACAGAAATTCCCTAACTCTTTCTCAGAGTTGGTTAACTCTTGAGGTTCCTTGGGTCCACCGAATTGGGTAAATCCACTTTTAGTTACGGTGGACCTCACTGCTGGAACAATCTACAAAAAACATTTAAGTTAGATGTTCTGGTGCCGCTCAGGCAATTTATGGTGTTAATTGAGGACCTCCTTGGTAAAGAATGTGATTGTTTCTCCTAATATATTGCGGTTTTATATGACGTATTGATTTCTGTATTTAACTGTTTTGTATTTTTGATATGTTTTTTTGTTATTGTGTAAATATTGTGGACATGGTGCACCTGCAAAAGAGGCATTGGTCTCAGTGTGTTTTCCCCCTGTATTAATAAAGGTTAAATAAAATAAATTAGGTAAAATAAGAGGGAAAGAAAGAATGGAGTTGAGAAGGATGCAGGGAAAAAATATGGAAGTGCTCCTGCTGTGACACTGTCGCGCAAATAGCATAGCTTGTCAAAAGTTGCTTAAAATCTTCTTTCAAAGTTGCAGGTGATCTTTATGTAACGGGAGAATTATTTCAAACATAGCTTTTAAGCTTCATTGTCAACTAGCTACAGTACCTGCCTCCTTTATAATTTGCCAAAGTGTCAGCTTCTCTTGCTGTTAAAAAAAGTCTAGCTTCTACCTAAGAATGTATTCTTTGTTTCTGAGAGCTTTGCAAGAAGGAAGGAGGGAAAATAGCTTTCCCCATTCCATTGAATCCAATGAAGGGAGTGTTCAGAGCATGAGTCTTATATGTGGCCAGAAGTAGACATGCCTCATGGTTGACTCATATACTCCCATATTTGTTAATTACAGCCCCCCAAAACACAAAACATGAATTCCACTAGTCATTTTATTTTACAAGGAATCTAAATAAAAACCTGTGCATGTGTGTATGGCGCTGGCAAGTTTCTCAAAACCACCCACAATCTCTGTACCTTTCAACAACATGCCATTTACATCAAAAAAAAAAAAATGAATTCATATCTAATTCTCACTATGGCCGTTTTCCAGTTCTTTTTCCGCCATGTTCCACTTTCATAATAGTGGCATTCTGCTGTGGCTCAATGTCTGCTAGTGAGCATTTGACTCACTCGCATTTGTCAAAGAGACAGAGATAATTAAAACACTAAATGAGAACATAATTTCTAAAGTCTTTATTACAGATGATATCATTATTTACCACTATCCACCAACAACTAGCCCTCTGCTGTCTGCAGTTTAGTCATATAGTGACAAGTCATGTTTGAAGTAAAAGTACGGGGTAATCCTAACCGTAAGGATACCGCTGCTTTCAAATTTACCTCCTCTTCCACGGTGCTTTTCACTGTGCCCAAAACCTTTTTCTCCACCTGTAGGCTACAGCATGTGTATCTGATTGATGATTAGAGCACAAGATCCACAAGCAGGGAGATGGACAAATTCACTCTGATTACAGACACTGATACAGAACACTTTTGCACATGGAACAACTGAACAAAACCTGAGACACCTGTGGAATGTGCAACCGACTTGTCTATGGATCTTGCACACAGAAACATGTTATGAGATATGTTTTGAATGTGTTTTGCATCATGGAGCATAAGAGCCAACAGATGTGTCTGGTGCATAGCCACTGAAAGAAGAAGCGATTTTTTTTTTACTTTAGGAAATGACTGGTGTCTTCTTGCATATACTGTATGTATAATTATATTTCATTACATGTCATTATTGCTTCAGATTTGTGATCTTTTTTTAAAAAACTTGTTATCAAGCATTGGCGCTACACTGCAGGTTTTCTTTAAAGTATGTACAGTTACATACAGCTTTTTGAATCTACAGTGCCCAGCCTAAGTAATGGGACAGTGAAGCATTTTTTCTCCTTTTGGCTCAACACTCTAAATGTTTGTGTCAGTATTGTGAGGTTAAAGTAGAGATTCTCAGCTTTTATTTGATGTTATTTGTATACATATTGGTTTCACCATTCAATAATTACAACACTTTGTATGCATAGGCCCCCTATTTTAAGGTATACAAATTACTACAGTAGGTACTATTGGGACTTGGCCTTAGAAGCATCGACAAGTCACATGACTTCCTGTAGCTGCCTAATAGCACGCCTTCACATCTGACACTATAAACACATTCATTAGAGTTTGTCACCAACTGCAACACCTCATCCAATCCCCTGTAAGAATTGACTCCCACAGCCATTAGGGTGCCATAAATATAAATGCCATATATATTATTATATATTAAAGTCAAGGGGAGGATGGATATGTTGAATAGTATAGAAGAGTACAGAAGAGAGACAGGTGAGTTATGCAGTAAAGCCACTTCAAAGCATCACTTTGTAATACAATATTACAGTATGCTAACATAAGGTCTAATATGCACTGTATGCACATAGAACTCTAATGTAAGCACCACGCACGCACGCACACACGCACACACACTAAATGGTAATGCAGTGACTGGCGCTAGGAAGAAACACACAGTCAGCACTGCTGGGAGACCCTCGCCATCATCCCTCTCTCCGTCCCTCCATCCTCCCTCCCTCTGTCCTCCATTTCACTGTTTGTCTTGTCCCTGCACATAGTGAGTTCCACAAGCTGAACTGACAAACATATGCAAGGATACACACACACACACACACACACACACACACACATACAACGATAACAGTGCTTAGGTTGGGGGTTTGATTCCCGCTGAGACATTTATACTAAAAAAATGTATGCACTCACTGCAATGTAAGTCGCTTTGGATAAAAGTGTCAGCTAAATGGCACATATATATATATATATATATATATATATATATATATATATATACACACACACACACACACACACACAGACACACAGACACACATGCCAGTTCCCCCCAGTGTGTGTGTGTCTGTGTGTGAATGACAGGTTCTTCACATTCATTGACAGCCACTGAGCGGTCAAACACACACAGTGAATGTCTGATTTACATCTGCTCAGCAGGCTGCATGTGGCATGCTGATGCACACACATGCAAAGAGATTGTGTGTGTGTGTGTGTGTGTGTGTGTGTGTGTGTGTGTGTGTGTGTGTGTGTGTGTGTGTGTGTTTGAATTAGAGAGATATGTTGT
The DNA here is from genome assembly GCF_951799395.1 of Argentina silus. NCBI lineage: Eukaryota > Metazoa > Chordata > Actinopteri > Argentiniformes > Argentinidae > Argentina > Argentina silus. The sequence goes on from NC_139655.1 coordinate 19,498,902, forward strand.
GTGAGGGTGCTAATGTTTCTGAAGGTGCAAGGGTTCATATGCCATACTGATACACACACACACACACACTCCACATGGAGCAGCTAAAGCTTGTTATTTGCATGGCAAATGACTCCCAGCTTCCCATCAAACAAGATTCCAGTAAAACTCTCTAGTGCTTTTGACATACAGTAGTGACATACATGTTCTGTATGACAAAATGGATCAGGCTGTACTGTACAATGAAACCTGTCACCCACTAAAGAACATCAAATCGCTTTCTTTCAAACCCATGTTCTATGGACACCATAACATGCCAAACAGGTGGCAACAAAATGATTCTGTAAAGTGCTGCCTGACTTGTATTCACACCACCACTCTCTCAAGTGTTCTCTTTCAGTCTGTGTGCATATATCAGACCTGACATACAGAATATCTAGACTGGAACATGGTGGAGTAACGTGTTTATGTAAAATCTTTTAGCCATGCAGATGTCACTAGTGGCCCTGAAGGTGCCTGTCTCTATCTGCGCCTATCCACGGAGGGTCATGTGTAGTTTTTCGGGACAGGGAACGTCTGTCTTGCCTGCTGTCCCCAGTCGGAGCATTGTTGGCCCTGTCTGAAGGCTCTGATGAATAATTCAATGTTTTCTGCCGTGTTGTGCTGAGATGTGCAGTGCCAGGCCTATGGTGTGTGTGTGTGTGTGTGTGTGTCAGAGGTGGTTCGTGCTGCTCCCTGCTGCTCTGGGGATGGTGGAGTGGATGAGAAAAATGAACTTCACTGGAGTGTGTTTGTGTGTGTTGCCCTTGCTCTGCACATGTCTGAGTAAAGAGTGAGGAGGGGTGCGGTTGTTTTTGGAAGGGAGCGGCCCAGGCCTCACCCTCACGGATACAGGCTGGAGCTGGGGGAGAGGGGTCAGGGATAGGGGTGAGGGCGGAGGTACACATCGTGACGGACGGCTGCTTATACAGGACTAGGGTAATTGGGAACCAGTGACCTTTTCCACAGAGAAAACATTGGCTATAAAACATGCAGTACAGCTCCTAGAGCAGTGGAGGTGCTGCAGTGAGTTATCTACTGTGAGCAGGACAGCACTGACTCATAATCAAAGTCATGCAATATAGAAACCAATTAAAAGAGCAGATATCAGTTTATAGTGAGTACATGTGAAACATTTAACATGTAAACATTGCTCACCTCCTTATTCTCTCTCTACTTCTCTCTTTCTCTCTCTCTCTCTCTCTCTCTCTCTCTCTCTCTCTCTCAAAGACATAGTCATAAAGTCATATCTGCTAATTAATTTATGTGTCATCAAAGCAGCATTCCAAACTCTGCAGCCACAAACACAGCTAAATGTGCAGTCTTCATTTGGCTAATCGTTGGCCCACGCAGATACATTTCTCTTGCTAAATGGTCCTAGCCGGTGAGAGCAATTGCAAATTCCATCTGTCATATATATATATCAAACTTGATCCTGGCTCAACACATCAAACTGAAGAAAAGACCTTCCTGCCATTTCTACCTCCACTTCCTGCCGAGTCATTACACGCACTTAGCTACCAATTCACTCCCAGTCCCAGTCCCACCCCTCTAATATGTACAGAGTGATATGGAAGAATGGAGTTTAGTATTCTAGTACTGTGTTTTCCAGTTGTTGTTGTTGCTGATGATGTGTGGAGATCATAAAAGCCTAAGTGCTGAGAATTTATTAAGACTAATGCTGCTACAACGTAATGCAATTTCAAATTGACGGGAGAAGAAGACGCGAGGGAACTGCATTTCCATTTGCTTAGTTAAATATTAACCACCTCGTAGGGATACAAAACACATTCTATTATGGTTTAACGCTGATTCATTCTCCCCTTCAGGAATCATGAGAGAGTGATTCTAAGAGACCAGGGAGACAACATAAAGAGAGAGGGATGAAAAAGAGAGATAAAAGGAGAGGAATGCTGGAGAGGAAAGTCTGTGCTATCCCTTAGTCATCTTTCAGGAGATGTTGGCGGATCACTCATTGGTCTCATGGCCCATCCATCAAACCATTCAGCTGTGCTGATTGGGCAGCCACTGTGCTAAAGAGACCGAAAATCTATTTGGAGCCGGGATCTCAATTGCAATTTGATTAAGTGTTTGGATGCAAGAGAGAGGAGGCTCATGGTACTCTACCTCTCTGTTTCCCCCACTCCCTCTCTCCCTCCTGCTCTCTCTCTCTGCTCATACCATTTTCTTTTCTCTCAACTTCCCTTCCCCGAGTCTGACAGCCACTCAACAGGTTTGACTGACTGAAGCCTGTCGGCAGCTGAGACACAGAGTAAACGTTTTTAGAAACATGTCAAAGAAAGAGAAAAATACTTGACCTGGAGGAGAGTGTCTGCTCAGTGAGATTCTCTGGGTTGCCACTAGCATGGGGAAGCATCATGACAGCCGGAGCCAGAGGTTAAAACACCAATTAGCAGTAGTTAATTAAGTGTAATTAGCTACCTCTCTCTACCCCCTCTATTCACTCTCTCTCTTCTCAGAGGGCTGAAAAAGCAGTGTTGTGATGCCTGTGGAGAGAAGTGTAAGATGTGCGAAGAAGTGTGAAGACTGTATATGAATCCATCAGTCTCTGCTGTCAGGAGGGGTCCCAGATAAGCAAATAGGAAAGCCAGAGACACAGCGCAGAGAGAGAGAGAGAGACCTAAGGCAGAGAGTAATGAGAATGTGGGCTTTCTGCTACACCTGATTTGTCCCCTATTGGCTCCAACAGGTACAGTAGTGTCCTGCTATTGGCCTGACCAGGCACCAGTCAAGCAAAACAAACCCAAAACCATTCTGATTGGACAAAGACATCAAAGAGGAATGTGAGTGCGAGCCATACTTGGGGATTCCACATGAAAGGTTAAGCACATTCTGAAGTGCCAGTTAAAAGCCAGTTAAAAGCTAATTACAGAAGAGGTGAGCTCACCACAGGTCAGAGTCATCATCATCACTGCCAGTACAGTGGCCCTCCTGGGACCTATACAGTAGGGCAGTTTGGACCTCAGGGCAACAATATGAGAGATATTTAAAAAAAAATATTACAGCATTGGCTTTGACCTTCTGCAGTGTACAGTGCTACACACACAGATCTGGATCATTAAATAGACCCCCCCCCCCCCCCACCAGTCTTGGCTATGCAAAGGTGCCCCTAAGCAGGGATTTTTCAAACACCTCACATCAGTTAATATGGTTCCTTAACATACCATGAGGCAGAGTATAGTATGTTCAACATCAAAGGAGAGAGTGTGTGGTGTGCATGGTGTTCCTAGTAGGACAGTTAATGTACTGTATATGCAGCCTTCAGTGAGCTAGTAGGCCATGAAAAAAGCTTCAGCTTTCTGTCACGTCACATTGTATAAAAATGACAAAGATATTTATTGTGATAAACGGTTGAAAGAACGAATATTGTGGTTACTGTATGGTTGACATTTCAAGATCTGTATAGCCTAATCAGTTGCTGTCATCTATATTCAGAATGATGACAGACCACATCTTAGAATATAAAAGTCATTTTCAATCTTGGGCAAGGACATTTCACTATATACTTTGATGCCATACTAATATCAAACAGCTAGTTTTCTATTTAGCAGTGGCTAATTTCTCTTCATAAAGCATAAACACAGAGAAATGGGTCTAAATGACTTACACAGGTGTGTTGTGGGTCTCCTGCTATCTGGCATCTGGAAACTGTTGTTGTTTTTATGAGCCATTAAACTCAGATTACACAGTGTTGTCTCATTGTGTTTCCACACTTTACTGCCCTCACTGATGAAACACTAAAACCAGTAATTAGATCACTCTAAAGTGGCCCTCGTAGGGTGTCTAGAAAGCTTGTAGACCATGAAACAAGCAGTGGAATCGTTCGCAATGTTTCTTACACAGGATGATCCCTTCAATGTAAGTTTGTATTTTGATTGATTTGAGTGTGCCATGACACATACTGTATTGAAAGTCAAGCCTGAGGGCATATTGAATATATCATGACGAATAAGGATTCTGTCAAACTCCAAAGTGAAACAACTATTTTGTTTGTTCAGAAAATAATGCATTTTCAGCAAGGAAAACAAATTCCTGGAAAGATTGCAGGGGAACTGTACGCTTTGCAGCATGGCACAGGCATTGAGCTCAATCCTAGTGGGTGACAGACTTCGACAGACCAGACAGGAATAATCCATTCATTATGCAGTAAGAAGTTTCAGCAAACCGACTTTCAACTTCCTGTTCTTCACACACCCTCAGCAATGCTGCATTTACCTCAGGTGACCCTGAGACAAAGCCTGTGCCAAACATACATTACAAACTAGGATGAACCATGCCATGTAAAGAGGTGTACTGTGTCTTTGAATTCAAAGAGTTCACTTTGTAAAGCAACTAGAGAAACTATGGCAGATCCAGAGCCAGTCACTGAGTTATTGATCCAGTGCATCATGTGGAGGCTCTTCTATCCCTACGTAGCATTTGAGATGCAGAGCTGTGCAGATCAGAAGCAACCCTGTCTCATCCCCTTTGTTGAGACAGACACTCATCCCCATACAGTAGCTGACATTCATCTCCATTCAGTGTGCTGTCACAACGTTTTCTCTATCCCTGTTCACGCAGAGCATCCCCGAGCTCATGTACACACAAACACATACTCATATTCACACAAACACACACATACACGTGCACGCATACATACTTCAAAGCACGCTCACACGCAAGTGCGCACACGTGTCGCGGTTGCAGCTGACTATGAGCGTTTCAGGTTTTCCTTCCGTGTTTTATCATATGATGTGCAGTGCTCACCTTTGAGTGCAGTATGTTTATCGATCACAGCTGATGCCGCTCAGATCAACATTACCCCTGTGAGAAATGGTGCTCTGATTGGAAGGCGGTACATTCAAAAGACATTAATCTGACAGCGTTCAAGGTCCCTGGCCGATGGACAGACTGAGGGCTGCAGCCTGTCCTCACACTCTCCTGAGGACAGGGTCATGTGACCACTAGTATGTAGAGTCCGCTTTATCATAACCAGAACTGTCTGAAGTTTACTAGGGAATAATTGTACAATTCTTTACCCCTATCCTGTCCAAATCTTCTTTTTCAAGTCCTCAGAACCAGCATCCCATGTTATAATAAACCTTGTTGATCTTTTATCTTTGTGTTGTGTATGCATGTAGCGGGGAACCAGAAAATGTAACCTTGCGTGGCGTGCACAGACACATGCCCTGGCATCAAGACTTCACACTGAAAAATGCATACTTTTGTTTCATTATTAATTTGTTCACTTATTCATTGCATCAATAAAACATGGCGTCACTCCACTGACAGGCACGATATTGAATCAAATGAGAAACAACAAACCAGATTTGAAGGAGATCACATGTCTCACAAATTGTCTAGTGGTTGGTGTGCAGACTGCGTGAGAGTGGAGAGGAGACTAGGATGTAATGGTACCAGTGGGTTTGTTGATCAGGGTTTTTACAGTCTACAGTGGTTATCATACTCCTTACTGGTGATTCAGACCAGAGAAGTGAGTCTGACCAAGTGAGCATGCATATTCTAGGCTTTATGTGTGCCCATGACCTAGTACTCTGTAAGCTTTACAGACTGGCATTTGCCCATGCCCTGTAGGCATGCCTGCAGCTCTGTCCCTATGCCCTGCGGGCATGCCTGCTGCCAGTCTGGGGTTAGCCGCATTCAAACACACACACACACACACACACACACACACACACACACACACACACACACACACACACACACACACACACACACACACACACACACACACACACACACACACACACACACACACACACACACACACACACACACACACACACTCCTGTGCTGTGATGTCATTTCATCAAAGTTTGTGAAGTATGTTGGTTGATTTGAGTGTGCCACGATACACATTGAACACATTGAAATTGAAGCCTGAGGGTATCTTGAATATACCGTGTGGATGAGGATTCTGCCAGGATTCTGCCACACACATACACACTTCCTCTCCTGTGCTGTTTATCATTCGCTTCAATTAAGGCAGCCGAGGTGCAGGCATCAGAGCCTGAGGACGACATTTCAACACCCAGAAACAAACGAGCTGAAGTTCAGCGATTGACATTTAACTGAGAATAATGAGCCTGCTTGTCATCAGCTTCCCTCTGCCAACCTCTCCCTCTCCCCCCTCTCCCCTCTCCCTCTCTCTCTCTCTCTCTCTCTCTCACCATCTCTCTCACTAGGAAATTTAAAGGTTGCACTGGTGAAATATCCCTCTCTCCATCGCTCCTTCCTTCCCTCCCTCCCTCCACTGCCATAATGTTTATTTTTGTCTCATTTGGCACAGAGGTAATCTATCACCTGTCCTATCATGGGGGGAGAGCACTCCATCTGTTTCTGGGATCTCAGACCAGGCCCTGAGAGTTGGGATCTAGCATGATGCACAACACAGCTCACTAGATCCCTCCCAAACTCATGAATCACACAGGCTTATTTATGCACTTGTTGGAACGCACAGACCGAGGGGGCACGCCCTATTGTAACACACCAAAGTTGAGGTAAAAAAAACATACAGTATCCCCTTAAAATCCCGACTTACATTTTTTCTGCTTTAAGTTCATAAACGTTTTTAGCAAACAGATGTCTGTCAAAGGCTTCAAAGTTATGAATACTACAGTATTTTTTACAAGGCAAGCAACAACCCCTGGCTGAGGAGTAGAACAGCCTGGAGTAGAACATCCTCTTATCTCTGCTTTTAACTGGCTAATAACAACCCCTCCACAACTCAGGTTTATCATTGACAGTGTTGGCTGGGCTGCGGGGGTGGTGTTTGCCAGACGGAATAGAATGAAACCTCAAGGCACTGATCTAAGCTCAGTTGTGCGTTTATTTCCCCTAACAGCTAATACAAGGATAGAGGGGGGGTTGATCTGATCCTAGACCTGTACTTTTGGGCAACTAACCCAGAGGGTGACATGAGTGGACCACTGAGTGGAGGTCAAAAGTTCACAGACATGTTTTCACAGCAGCCAACACTGATGACTGACTGTTGGTGCATCATGGGGCCTCATTAGTGGAGCCTTGCTCTGCCTTTCTGCTATATACATTCCAAACACACACAGACACACAACAAACTCAACCACATATAGACAGGCACACGCACACACACACATACACACACACACACACACATGTGAATAGACTACAAAAGGCGAGATAGGGAGAGAGGGATAAAGATGTGATGCAGTAATGCAGATCTCCCAATAAGAAGATGTGCCCGGTGATGTTGGAGCAAACCACTGTTGGGGTTCAGTTGTGTTCAGTAATTGGACTTTCTGCTCATGGCCAAACTCTCAGCTCTAAAAGCATTCTCCTCTTCCTCTCCACAGCTTTCCCGTCCTAAGGGGCAAATCTCTCTGAAACTACCTCAAATCACATTCTCAAAAACCCGGGAGGTTACTGATTTTGACCTGAGTGGTGAGCAGGAGGCAATGTTCAACCATTTTCAGGGATCGAGAGAGAGAGAGAGAGAGAGAGAGAGAGAGAATAAGAGAGTTGGAGATCACCTCTTTAGACAGAGACTAGACTGAGAGACAGGGGAATTCGTAAGGGAGCCACACAGCCAGAGATGGAGGAGCCATCACACCATCACAGGTGGTTCCTTTGTTTTCTGTGAGGAGAGAAGCGGGAGTCTGGGGAAAAGCGGTGGAGCGGTCCAGCACGCGCCAGCAGACCACAGTGCTCAGCTTTCCACATTGATTTCAGCTCAACAACAAATTGGGCCATTTTTCATCTGTCCCGCAGTGGCTTCACTTGGCTTTTATTTATTCTTTCATTCCGCAGTGTGGCCATCACATGCATCAGGTCTGGGAAACAATTGCAAGGCTGGAAAGATGGATACATACATATACACATGCGCACGGACGCACACAAGCACGCAAGCACACACACTCCACTTGTGTTGTGCCATCACAAGCTCACATTTATAGTGAGGCTTAATTGGGTATTGACCGGATCGAATCGAATCTGGTTACTGAGTTTAAGCCAGTAAAACTATGCTCCCTGCTGCTACCTCTATGTAAAAACGACATTTAACAAACACACCACTTCAAACTTTGATCAAAACCCAGCAATAACAACAAAAGGAGACACAACTTTCTTTCTTTACACTTTCAAACAAAAAGCAATTATGTTTCCAACATGGCCCCATAGACTCCAACATGGCCCCATATCATTAATTGTTAACCTGCACAAGAGATATCAACTCTTTCTGTGGAATGCGCCTTTTGAAATGAGGAACTAAAATGTAGAAAAGAAAACACAGTACAGTCAACTTAATTATTTTTTAACAAACTGGTGAAAACTAGACACATGGGTATCATACTGATTATTTGATGGAAGCAGTTAGTTTTCTTACCTATCCCTTCGCCAACATCAGTTCCATCTCAACACACAAGATGACAACTGTAAGCTGTTGTGCCCTAGGCAGATCCTTGTTCAAACTACTACTCATCCCTAAGACAGAGCACAGTTCAGAGCACACTTTAGAGTCTCAAACTCAACCCCTGGAGGGCTGCAGGAAGAAAACTGTTGATAGACAGTCTTTTGTCTCTAATAGTCTTACGTCTCTAATTGTGTCTTAGATGTGGGGGAGAAAAGGTGTGTGGACTCTCTAGCCAATCAGGGACACTTAATGGTGGATTAAGTGAAAGGGAGAGAGGAACCCCTGCAGACACTGGACTGGGGGGGTTTGATACCCTAGATAGACTGAACCCATCATGCAGAAAACAACTGTAAAATCAAATTCACATTAATTCAGACTCCTATTAAGTTGTCTAGTGAGACAGGAGGGGGGGGGGGTGGGGGGGTAGAGAGAGATGGCGGAGACAGATGGGGGGCAAACAGCAGAGCCGCCTCCACGCTAGGAGAATCAACTCGTTCCAGAGTGATAGGACGAGTGTCAAGGACCCTGCCTGTCATTCTGTCCAGGAAGCTAGATTGATACAAATGGCATGTAGACATGGTTAGTGGGACAGTGAGGTGTGACTATGAGAGACAAAGGAACGTCACACAGACATTCTGATAGTATTCTGTATTCTGAAGGACGTTTTTGAAACTCCCCTAGGTAGTGTGTTTTAAACCTGTGTGTGTGTGTGTGTGTGTGTGTGTGTGTGTGTGTGTGTGTGTGTGTGCGTGCGTGCATGTGTGCGTACACTGTATGTGTGCATATGAGCGTTTGTGTGTTTGTGTCCAGAAAGGGCAAGTCAATTAGAAGTTCCCAGGATGCAGTGGGACTGGCAGAGCAGAGGTATAGGTTGAGATGTCATATGGGTGATGGCTGTGGTTTTTCTAAGAGTTCCCTTAGGGAGAGGAGAAGGACATGATGAACAAAAACATCCCCTCTGTGTTAGTCTTCAATGTGTGAGTGCTGTCTTTCCCCACAGTTACACTATACAGGCCTGTAACTTCAGACAAGCAGGGAAATCCCAGTGTGGTTTCAAAGTGTCCCCAACACAGGGCAAATGTCTACTCTGTTACAGTCCTTTGAAATGTTACAGAAAGGGAGTGGAGGGAATAAAGAACACATTTGTAAACATCTCTCTCTCTTAACATCACTGCTCCTCTCTCTCTCTCTCTCTCTCTCTCTCTCTCTCTCTCTCTCTCTCTCTCTCTCTCTCTCTCTCTCTCTCTCTCTCTCTCTCTCTCTCTCTCTCTCTCTCTCTCTCTCTCTCTCTCTCTCTCTCTCTCTCTCTCTCTCACACACACAGAAGTAAAAGGGGTTTAATTTTTTATTCTGGACCTCCTCTCCCATTGCCATGGTGACCAGTTCATACCATTCCTCCAGGTTTGTGTGTGCATCCGCACACGTGTGTGTGGTTCTGGTCTGGTAACCCCATCTAGATCCAATCACTGTAGTCAGAGTCTATTTATACATCTTTATCCCTCTCTCCCTATCTCGCCTTTTGTAGTCTATTCACACTGGTATATGTCTGAAAAAGCCTGGGGGACAGATTAACACACACAAGAACACACAAACACACACACACACACACACACACAAAATGGATGTGAGACAGGTTGTGGGGCTACAGACAGGTGCTCCTATGAGAGATGATGGTGAGCTGGGTTTTGCCATCCATTCTCAGGACCAACCCAGGTCCATCAAAGCTATTCCAATAGCTTGAGACTGAGAAAGGGGTCCCAATATCAACCCCATTAAAATTCCTCTGACACCCACGCTAGTCTGCCTCCAGGGTTACATGGGAACTGTAATGAGTACCCTATAACATAGCCATGTGGACCCATGCTGTGTGTGTGCGTGTGTGTGTTTGTGTGTATGTGTGTGTGTACCCAATTATCCCTTGTATTGGTGTGTGTCGTGTGTAGACGAATCATTTCAAGTCCTTGAGTTGCCACACACAAAGTCACAGCCACACACAAACACAAACACACACACACACACACACACACACACACACACACACACACACACACAGTACAGAGAGCAGAGAAGAGAAGTGGCAGTGAAATAATAAGCACTCATCTCCCCTGTGGCAGATGCACGGCTGAGACTAATGAGGTGCATGTGGAGTCTACCCCCAGACGCACGCACGCACGCACGCACGCACGCACGGACACACACACACACACACACACACACACACAGACACAGACACAGACACAGACACAGACACAGACACAGACACAGACACAGACACACACACAGACACATAGACACATAGACACATAGACACATAGACACACACACAGCTTTGGGATTTCCCCTGAGATTTGTGCTCACCCAGACGCACTGTGAGGATTGGTGCATTTGTACACAATTATACTGCATAGGCTAGGAATAGCACTGTAGCTACCATGATGGGGCAGGTGAGGAGTTGACTCCATCGCCCAAAATAGTTTTTTTATTCTATCAGATTTGTTTTGGTCCAGCAGCCAACAATTTATTGTATCAATGTACCTTACCTGGGTGCTGTACATTGAGAGTCCAGTTTGTTCAGTTATCATGTCAACTATCTCAGATGACAGTTTCAAAAGCTAGTTTTTCATCTGGCTTCTGAGCCATGTTTAAGTGTATGAAATTGCTATGGCTTACAAAAGGGTTAGAAAAAAGCTCAACAAAACATAAAAGTCAAAAACTACAGTGCTGTGTGATGTCTCCTCCTCCCAGCTGTCATGCAGCTGGTCTAGTTGTCTGCTCCAGGATTTAGGAGGAGACACCCCTGTCTGAGAGGCAGGCAGACACTCTGTCTCTGTTGGAGAGTAGGAGGCTGGACCAGACAGTAGATAACAGCAGAGATTCCTGCAGGCTCGGGCTGTGGATGTGTGGACAGCAGCCTTTTAGCCCCAGCTCTTTGAGGAGGTCTAGCGTGGGGTAGAGGCAGTTTTGAGACAGGGTCTTCTCTGGATAATCGCCGCCTCTGTCAAAATGCTCAGTGGAGTCATATGTGCGTGTGTGTGTGTGTGTGCATGTGCGTGCATGTATGATGTTGTGCACTGAAGTTCTGATAGTAGGGAATGGAATGAAGGGAATAGGTGAGAGGACAATAGTATATGGATGAGAGAAAGAATACAACAAGCAAAGTGATGATGCTGTACTGTATGTGGCTGCTATAAAAGTGACCTGTCTGTGCAGGTGATCAGATCAGCTCCATCCAGGCAATAGTGTGCAAGGCGTTATTGAATGTGTCACTGTCACCTAGATAACTCCAAACTACAGTATTTCTCCTCCTGTGCACCTGAGTTATACACTTTTCACGTGTATGCTCGTTTGTAGCAACCTCATGATAGGTATACAGTAGGGTGGGCAAATTCTAGTCATGTCTGGGCTAGGTATGTAATAGCCTGTCAATGTTACATTGAGCTGGGTGAAAGGTATATGAATGCAGTCATCCAATATGTTGTACTGATTAAAAGAAAATCGTCCTCCCTAATCTTTGAATGACTCCAGCCACCACTGGCTAACGCATTTCAGCTTTCATCAGAGCATCAAGACTCAAAGCACCCCTGTGTCTCCCTAGCCTCATCCTCTCCTTCGCACCACCCCGTCATCCAACAGTGACAGCTGTTCATGCACACCCTGACACTCCTCTCGGATTCTGGGGAATCTGTGCTACGTGCCCCGAATAGTACACAGATACCATCGCAATGGAGCCTCTCCTCCTCCTCCTCTCTCCTACTCCTCCTCTCTTGCTCTGTGTCACATACAAAGATAAATAACGGGAGTCCTGTATTTATATAAACTGGACGCCAGTTTAACCTTAATGCACTTTGTCATTCTTCAGCGTAACACCAGCCAATAGGATTCCCCCTGAAACCGTTTAGGGGAGCTATCTTCAGACAAATTGACAAGGCTCTCAGGAATATGAAGTGTCACTGTGTGTCACTGTGTGGAGAAAATTGCCAATTTCTAGACTGAGTGGTGAAAGTAAACGATGCTCATGTCGGATGTAGTGTTTCTATATACATCAGCGCGGATGGAGGGATTGAAATATAACTTTCCATAGATGTAGGACAAGTAGAATGGGTCACAGGGTTCCAGCCCAATGTAAACACACGTGATTCAAATCATCAACTAGACCATGACCCAGCAGTTTGCAGACCCTGTGGGTTTCCAGTACTGGGCTGCAACTAAATCCTTTACACTGTGTGCATTCCCAGGACCAACACTGGACAACAACACTCTAGAGTACAGTGTTAAATTCTGATCATTTTTTTGTTTAAATGAATAATAATAATAAAATAAGAAGAAGAAGAAGAAGAAGAAGAAGAAGAAGAAGAAGAAGAAGAAGAAGAAGAAGAAGAAGAAGAAGAAGAAGAAGAAATAATACATATTTAAATAAAAAAATAAAAATAAAAAAAATAGTTAAATAAAAAATTAAACTCTGCATGACCTATTCTAGAAGTTGTACATCTGTGGCAACGGAGGTCTTATTCCCGACTTTCTGGGCTGCCAATGTAGGTATATCCTCGCAAATGTATCAATTTATATTCAGCTCCACTGCAGTGGAAGAAAATTCTAATAAAAAGATCAATTTTCCAGTTTTAGATCTTGGTTTCATCACTTCTCCTTCTCACCCTCACTTGCTCTATCTCCCCTTTCTCTCCACTCCTGGGCCATGGAATTGGTGAGAGATAAGTGAAAATTGAGACGAGGGAGAGAAAGATAGGGGGGGAGGGAGTGACATGGGAGAGAGGGCTTTGTGACTGCATAGATCACTTAATTATCCCCCAGGTTGGATACTGAGCTAGTCTGTGCTGTACTGACCTAGGGGGAGAGTGTGTGTGTGTGTGTGTGTGTGTGTGTGTGTGTGTGTGTGTGTGTGTGTGTGTGTGTGTGTGTGTGTGTGTGTGTGCGCGTATGGGGGGGGGAGGGGGGGGAAATCACTCTCAATCGAGCCACCACCACCACCACCATCACTACTGTCTGTCTGCCTGCTTCTCACTGGTCCTGCATGGATACACAGCAGGCTGAGGATCCCCCATCAAGTCCCTAATCACACCATCTCTCTGTCCCTCTACATAGTGTAGCATGAGCACACACTGCATACTGTAGAGATACTACATGAATATACAACTTTGCCGTGGTACAGTACACTGTGTTCAGTAGCACTGCATGAGATTACTGCAGCTAAAAGCAGTTGTATTGAGTGTATTACTTTGTTATATATCATTCCACCCCCACCACTCATCTCCCTTTCCTCCACCTTGCAGTGTAGGATTGCCCGTCCCCCTCCTGCCTATATCCATCCCCCTGCAACCGGATTAGTAACTGGGGGCTAGGAAGTTGTTGTCCTGCCCTCTCTTTCCTTCCTCTCACCTCAATCACACACACACACACACACACACACACACACACACACACACACACACACACACACACACACACACACACACGCACACGCGCGCGCACGCACACACGCACACACGCACACACACACACACACACCCTCTTCTCTATGCTTCCTCCCAGTCACGATCAATCTCTGGTGTCTCTGAGTCTCGTGGCAGTTAGCAAGGAAGAGGAGGAGGAGGAGGAGGAGGGAGAGGGAGAGGAACATATAAATAGCCTCTATTGTGGTGTTAATATTTATGGCAGTGTTAGCGCAGTATGGAAACCCATATAGATCAGGACCCAGCCACACGATACACAGGAAGGAAGGATGGCAGGAAGAGAAAGAGGAGGAGAGGGAGGGGGAGCATCCACTAGTGCATTCCCTGTAGATGGATGAGGATGGACGGTGATGAATGAGAGGGAATGAGAGGATGAACAGAAGGTGACAGGGAAAGGAACTGAGTTGAACTAAAATGGTGTTCTTTGTTAGCCCTCGATTTAGTATGTTAATAATATATGTCAGTTAAAATGGATACATTGGATTTATATGGCATGATGCTGCCCTCTGCTATCTACTGTATTACTACAGATTTCACATTCCTGTTTTTTATTCTCGCCTAACAATGAGAACTACAACAATATCTGGCCTTATGCCTCCCTATTGCAACACAAGCCCTCTATATCCCATTAGCAATTTCACAGGGCTTCTTTTAACGTCATTACCACTGTGTTTGGGGCTGTGGTTGCATGCCTGACAGTCGGCTAAATTGGATTCAAAGCAGCGGCCAAATATTGAATTTCTGTGACTAAACTTGTCCCGCTTTAATCTGAGTGGGCTGTTACGAAGCGATTAGCAGCTCTATTTTTAGACGATAGAGCTAAAATTAGACAAATAGGCCAATATGAATGCTCATTGTATCACACCTAACATACTATGTACAGCTACTGCCACAGCTTTTTATAGACACGCACCAAATGAAAAGAAATCAATTGGGTTAAATCTAATACATCATTTAAAAGCAAGCATTGTCAATTGTCTCTGAAATGCTCATACAGTATACAGTACTTGCCTCGCTCAGTCTAATCTCTCACTGTCAGCCACCAGATAGCACTGTGAGTCTATGGGCTGCTTCCCTCTGCTATTGATCTCCCAGTGAATTCAGGTCATGTCAATCCATTTCGACCTATGATGGGGGTGCATATGGCAGCGTTGATCACAAGTCCCCAGCACAATGCACGACACACAGTGCCCTGCTTCTGATACAAGGAAAATAGATTGATCCTACAGGTCAAACCATGGGAAAACCTAATGATGGGTAACGCTGTGTCATAATCTGAATGTATTGAATGTTGAATGCAGTCAGATCTATGCAGGGTTGTGACTGTAATAGCTTATGAGCATCCATATTTGTTTGTGCCACTCAATAAGTACTGAAGCTAGTTGACACCATTATACAATATGCATGCATCACTCCATATCCACATGGAATGGGGTGGTTAGTCCGCTCGGATCCTTAGGAATGAGATCATACAGTGAGAGTGAAAAGCCTTTGTAGTAGGGATGGCAGGTAGCCTCACGGTTAGAGTGGTCAGCCAGTAACCGGAAGGTCACTGGTTCAAGCCGACAGGAGGGCTTGAGCCATATGTGAGCCAGCAACTGGAGGGTTGCTGGCAACACATCCAAGGTGCCTTCTACTGCTGATGTGCCCTTGAGCAATGCACTTAACCCCCCAATTGCTCCAGGGGCGCTGCACTGTGTGTATGCATGTATTTGCTATGCAAAGAGATGAATTTCCGTTGAGCAAATAATGGACAAAAAAAGTGGTATTGTATAGTATGGAGCAGTCTGGATGAGTCTTTAGTGATAAATGATTAACATGTAGGTAGGTTGTAGGTTGTACTGTACAGTACTGTAGTAGTCAGTATAGCCATACAGTACAGTACATATAGAGGTTTAGAAGCACCATATCCTTACTGAAACGACAGCCCTGACACATTTATCAGTGAATTATCACAAATTGCCTAGACCCAGCCTAGCTTCTCATTGTTCCCTTTTCACTGTTTCTCACGCTCCAAAGGCTCCTTATCACCCTCAGAGCAGCTCCCAGATCAGGCACTGTGGAGGAGATGAAAGACTGGTTCTCTGTGGCAGAGCTATCACAGGGCTGTGGGACTGTGTGGGGATGGGAGCAAGCTGAGGGGAGAACAGACGGGGGATTGGTTTGGTCTCCCATGGTCGCCTGCCTTGGCTTAGCTGGCATAGCCTACAGCTGCGAATTATGCTCCCCTTCTTGAGCGGGGAGAGACTTGTGTTTGTGGGACTATTTTTTTATCATGGTTGTGTGTGTTCTCATTTTATAGTTTCCCTATGTATAGCTATTTATCTCCAGTGTTGCTCAGCTAACATCAACAGGGAGGTCAAAAAGGGGGAGAAAAATACACAAAGGAATCAAACTTTTCCTTGAGTTGACTTTCCAAGCAATGGCATTGAAACACTATCTCAGAGAATGTAGGCAAACATACTGTAGAGAACCCCCTTGGGGGTTAAGAGTAAAGTGCTTCATATAAGTATGTGTGAAAACCACTGAATTATTCAAGATTAATCACATATGAAGGGATCGGACTGACATATCATGGATATCATATCTCAAGAGTCAGCAGCTCTTGAAATGGGTAGATACTGTACAGTAGCAGGGGGAAAAGAACATTTGATCTGACAGGCCATGGAAACAGCCATTTTAAATCTCCGCTCAAAGACATGTTAATACAAGCTCTAACTGTGCCTATTGGATTGTACATGTATCTCCTTTAACAATGTATGCCTGAAATAGATTTTTACAGTATTTTAAGCAAACTGGGCTTCCCTCCAAACAAAATGCATAGCATAGCAGCCATAGATGATACATCTCAACATTACTACTGGAGTTTATTGCAGTGGAGACAAGAATGAATGTTAGCTACAGCATATCCCCTATAAGCACTGAGCAAATAGTGAAAGGATGTCAAACACTTTTCTCTCAGTTCATTTTGTCTATCTGCTTTTAAGGTCATTTTTCATTAGAGTACGGTTCCTATCATGGCTATTGAACAGATTCCACCATAATTTCCTTCATAATTGCCTGCGCAGTCCTTCTACCCTGAGATAACGATGGACAAAGGAGGCAAATTTATTTTAGAGCAAATTAACCAATTTAAAAAATAAATAAATAAATCTTTGTCTATTAAAGTTTTCTATCAAGAGTGGAGGAGTTCCACAGAAAGGAGCGGGTGAAACGGTGATCTGGCCAGGCATAATCAGACTGCTATTTGACTGTCCATCACAGGCATCCTATACAGTAAAGTAACAAAATGTTCTCTCTCTCTTTTTCTCAAAGCCAGTCCTGCCAATAGTCTGTTTTTCTCCCAGTCTCTCTGTGGGTCTTGGATCTTCGATATATCTTTAATGCATCGCTGATGCATTGGAGAGATGAGTTTATGTGTTGTGTCTAAGCCCCGACCTTCTCCTCGAATTGCCTCTAGGCTTATTGATTACATAGGGCCCTTCACACCTTTCCCTGTATAATTTCTTCATGGACCTTACAGGCCTGGTTGTTCAATGTTTCTGGGGTGATTAGGATAATTGATCTCAAGGAGAGACGGTGTGTTTTGGGTGACCTCTTGAAAGCCTTGTCATACACGCCAAATAGAAATATAGTAAAAGCATGCTTTACTCACAGTATACAGTACAAATACATATGATATACACCATATAATGAAGTACATAATGATACCAATGCACACACACACACACACACACACACACACACACACACACACACACACACACACACACACACACACACACACTTAGTGCTACATTCGAACTCCCAGTGATAGTGATCCCCTCCTGCTAGCCCTTGGGTATGTTTAAACACTAGTCTGATCCACAGTTCCTATTACTAGGCTTCCCACTGTCAGAACACAGCACTCACAGTTAGGACCCCCGAGACACCAATCTCGTCCTGCAGAAACACTCTCTCTCTCTCTCTCTCTCTCTCTCTCTCTCCCCCCCTCTCTCTCTCCCTCGCTCTCTCTCTCTCTGCCAGTCTCTCTCTCCTCATCCCTGAGGGAAATTAAGACAACTGCATTCCCAAGCAATTAAGCGCTAGTGGTGTCTCGCCCCCAACCATCGCAGACAAGTGAGAGGGACCCTGGAGGATGAGAGTGAGTCCCAGAAGGATTCAGAGATGGGAGTGAGGGAAGGAAGAGTGACTGTCTAATCTTCTCAATCTCTTATCGATTAGAGCCCCCCCGAGTACTGGTGAAACAGGCAGGTGATTGAACGAGCTGCAACAGTGGGTGGGAGCAAACCATTAAGGTCCAATCAAATTACACCTGATGTCACCTTCAACAGAGAGTGCCCTAACTTTGTCTTACACTTTCAAAATGTATCTGTCACCACAGCTACCTATTAATCCATGTCATCATTTTTTAAACTAGGAGAAACTAGCCATTAGGTAGCCTAACTAAAGCTGGACCATTTTGGGAAGAGGTGGGTGGAAGTAAGAATGCAGTTGAAGCAAGCTAAAGACTTCCTACCCTTTTCTTGTTGGTGGGGCAGATGTAGAAACTCGTGACGACGATGGTTGTCCCTGGCATAAGGTTGAGCTTGGTGTAGGTGGTACCATAGTCACTGGACCTGTGGAGAGAGAGAGGGAGAGAGAGAGAGAGAGAGGGAGAGAGAGAGACCAAGATCAGTACAGAGTGTCTGTGTAATGGGTCTACTTTGTTTTTACAATTACTTTGATAAAGTAAAAGCGAGAAACTGAGGAGCAAAGAACACAATTACAACACGACTGTAAATCACACAGAAAATACTAAACTACTTTTCTTGCCCTGTCCTCCAAAAGTATTACAGGTTCCCATACAGAAACAACGGAGGGCTGTGCCATAAAACCCTGTCCCGGTGAGTTGACAGAACTCTTTACCGTATTACAGTTGCGCACCGCAGCTGCCTACCCTGGTCTGATCACGGTGATGGATCGAAGGCAGCTGGTCAACCTGTCATTGTGAGCATTTTCCTCAGCCAGGGAAAATGACCACGGGCTAAAGGCACACACTGGCAAATCCCCAGATCTGGCAGGCTCATGAGCAGGTGAAGTGATGGCTGAGGTGTGAAGGACACTGAGATTGATAGCAGCTACTTGACAGTTTCTTCAGCCCAGCCACGTCAAACACCTAGCTCAGCTAGCAAGGCAACAGTCATTATTTGTGACACTTTTCGGTTGAACGGCCCAATTTTGCTAACCAAGGGTGAGAAACGACTGCAGTCTGAGGAATTGACATACTGGGGTCACAGCTTTTTGTGGTCACATTGAGAGCTTGAATATTGTACATGGAATCTAGCAGAAACACAAGGACACTCAAATATGTCATTAGAAACAGAGACCCACACATAACGGAAGGAAGACAAAGATGTACAGAGGAAGTGAAAAGTATCAGGTTGACATTCTGAAATTCATCGGAATGATGCCTACTGCCACTTTGGAGCTACAGTATAGTATATTACTGATACATTTTCTGATGAGGAAACATCATTTGGAACAGTATCATAATGTATTATTGACAGCACTCCAGGCTTCAGTGCTTATAGAGAGAGTCAGCCCAGGGACAGGTTGGTCTGGAGGTGCTGCTGTGCAGGGTGAGAGAGGTGAGTGGAGAGAGGAGAATGGTTCAGTGTTGGGGAGTGGAGAGAGGAGAATGGTTCAGTGTTGGGGAGTGGAGAGCTGCTGGTTGAGGAGGCAGCTAATAAAGGAGCCTGCTCTTAAAGCACGTCCACAGAGCTCTAGGCGAGTGGATTCACTCAATAGTATTACTCTAGCGCTCAGCGGGGCATTGATGGTGTGCACGCACGCACACAAACATACAAACACACACACAGACACACACACACACACGCACATAAAGTCACTGCAATTCCCTCTCCATTCAGTAAAGCTCTCGCTGAGCGCTCTGACAGAGCACCACAAAATGGAGTGGCCTAGCAGGGGTTATCTATTTCTCCAAGTCCCTGCGGTGAGAGAGCAGTGTTTTCATCTTCCTCGGTGCACTGTGTGTGGTGTTTAACCTGGATCACTCAGAGAGGGAGACAGATCCAGCGCTGATGGCTGTGTTAGGAGCCCAGAGCTCACTGCTTAATTCAAAGCTGTTAGCTATATGCACAGAGGACTGGAGGGAGAGTGGAAGAGCTGGGATCTATAGGCAATCACTCAGGATCACAAGTTCTGTACTGGAATAACCAACTTGTATCATGTTTACATATGTTTCATGCATTAGGAGAAATGGTATTGTCCTGTTAGAATTGAGCCCAGGATATTTCCTCTATGCATATAGCCCATATATAATGTGAGTGACATTCTCTCAAACACTGAGGTATCTAACAAACAGGTGGGTAATACACTTTCACATTCAAACACAGTTGTTTATTTAATTACCTCCATCCTACACAGTATAAGTCAATAATCTGTCCTCAGCAAAGAGGCCTTTAATGCTCCAACTCCATTAGATTTTCAGGCCTTAATTAGTGCCAGGGTAATGACTACATGCCATAGCGGGCATACTGCCCGGAGACCCATCTCAGCATCTGGACCCATTGACCTCTTATCACCCTGGCCATTGGCACCTGCTAGTACTTGAAACACCATGAAAAAGATATAGTCTAGGCTATGGAGCTCAACCATCATGCAAGGCCCGGTGCTGTGCAGACTACTTCACAGCAAGGTGTTCATAAATTGTACGCTCAACGTATGTTTATTGTGAGACAGCATTCATTCAAAGATGCCAACATAGCTACAAAGAGGGGCAATGGGGGCGCGCACACACACACACACACACACACACACACACACACACACACACACACACACACACACACACACACACACACACAGAAACACAGACACACACACACACACACACAAAAAGAGCAATCATTTATCATCCGTGTAAACAACCACAATGAGTAATACAGAGGGCTTATGTGGTCGTTTGGATTTAAATGAGAGACAAAAAACCTTGTTAAATCCTCTGCAGTAGGAGTCAGAGGGCACAGAGAGACATTATGCAACTAATAACACTAATTTGGGGGATTGTGTTGAGCCGGCCGTTCGGATGGCTAACATGTAAAGTAATGATGTTAAGTTAATAGAAGCGCTCATTTAATACTGCCATTCAGCTGGCAGGATTAATAGACTGGATAGGAACTACAGTAGATGAATGAGGAGTAATTGCTTTGAAACAGTGCAGAAGAGCGAGAGTAAGGGAGATAGGGAGAGGGTGAGAGAAGAGGGAGAGTAAGGGAGATAGGGAGAGGGTGAGAGAAGAGGGAGAGGGAGTACCACCTAAAATGACAATTGTTAATGAGCTTCTTGTAAACAAAAATACCTTGTCCTCACTCATACCAAAGTTTATTTTCTCAGTGATACAGTTCACACACTTTTCTCCTACATCTGACATAAAGCGGGGGGGGGGGGGGGGGGGGGGGGCTTACAGTATGCTTTTAAGGCTAATTTCAGTTTGGAAATGAAAATGAACTTTTTACCCATTTAACATTGAATTCTATTACAAACGGTTCACACATTCAGATGCCCAGATAACCTTCCAGTCTTTTCATAATAACAATAGTACAATAGCATTCAAAGGCAGAGTACACTAATTCAAAACCCAATTCAGAGCATGGAGTTTTTCATGTTGAAATTGAGAGTTGATTGTAGTCACTGATTATGACCCTGTGTCTTTTATGTTCCCTCTGTTGCAGAGAGTGATGGAGAGAGCCATAAAGAAAACAATGAAAAAGAGAGAAGACCTGGAACATTGAATTAGAATACACTGGGGGAGAGGAACAATACATTCAGAGTTCACATACAGTCGGTGTGTGAGAGAAATGGGAGAGAGAAAGAAAAGAGGAAAAGGTGTGCATAAAAGTGGGAGATAGATATAGACACCTCGGGTGAAATTGTGTTTTTGTCGATGTGCTTGAGAAAACAGAAAGAGCGGAAACACTTTAGGATGGTGTTAGGCGCTGATTCAGATTTAATGTCCTAATATGTCAAGGTCGCTCCCAGCGGCTCACTTCTTCAGGAAGACAAATTGAGAGCATTGGTCTGATGCAGCAAGCAGGCACTTGAGCAGTGAGAGGTAGATGGAGGAGGAGTGATGGTGGAGGATGAGCAAAACTTATAGAGCAAGGACAGAAAATATGTTAGGAGAGTAAGACTAAAAGCACAGTGTTATAATCGAACAAAGGGATGGGAAATACTGTTACTTCTGTACAATGTTCTCGAGTGCATGGAGTGCCTTTCCAAGCAATCTATTCATTTGGAAATAGCCCACAGCTCAACATGACACTGTATTTCAATGTAAGAACTTGGTATGTTCAACATGTTGCATATAATAACGACCCCTAGTATATGACTTTGAAACATAAGTTACTGTAACTCAAGTCCACTGAGAGACCTACACTGATTGACAGGTCAGAGATTAATCCAGATATGGGTCTAAGAGGAGAGTGAGTTAAAGTTCTCTCTGATGATGCACTGTGTGATATCTCATGCTGTTGGATGTCTACGGGTGTCTGGAATGTGTGAGCGGAGACCAGCTTATGCACTGAGCAGGGTTCAAATGAACTTAATAGCAGAACAGAGCTATGGGTTTTGCCTTGAGGATAGACTTGAAAGGAGCCATGTTTTTAGTTGCGAGCTGTAGGGGCTAAGCAGACAGACAGACAGACAGACAGACAGACAGACAGACAGACAGACAGGCAGACAGGCAGACAGACAGATACACAGACACTGTCAGTCTGAATCAGGCCTGTGCAGGCAGACGGCCCTTTTCAGATGGCAATACTGTTCAGTGATTGGGCCACACAGAGAAGTCCCAGAAGACCCCAGCCTGACTGTTCAGAGCTGGACGGAGGCCAGCATCACACACAAGACTGAAAGGCTTGAGCTATATCTGCCTGTGGAGATCTGTCAGGCTGTTCCGTCTTCCACACTCAACTACTGTCTCACTACACACTACTGTCTCATCAAAACATTATTCAGATCATCAAATATTGGCATTATCAACTGTATTTAAAAGAAGATTGGTCCAATATCAGCAAGGCGTATTTGGTATTGTGCAGGTTGTAATGATTCTACTGAGTGCACTTCCTCCATTTCGCCTTTAGAGGCAGACTGAGAGAAGCTTTTGATTCATAGCACTGCTTATAATCGCCCAGGCTGCCATTAAAATACCGCTGAGGGTCACCATTACAGTTGGAACTGATTTACTGTCATCAGAAACAGACACCATAAATACTCATGACAGATCTTTAAACCCCCCAATTCTAAACTGCAGCCATATATCTTGACTCTGATTGGGCTAATTTTGGAAATAACTCTATGCTTTATGACCCTGTCGTCAGTCTAGTCAGGGTTTGTTGCTAGGGTATAACAGCGTGGCAGACATTTTGAAATAGATGTCTCCATCCCCCTGTCTGTTGTGGCTATGTCGTCACACATGGACAGGTTATCAAAGCTCACCTCTGTCTGACTCGGGTTTGCCTCTGAATCACAATTTGCTTTACTGCGTCTGGGTTTTACAAGACAGACAGGGCTCAACAGCCATCTATCTACTTATTTTACAGCAGCAAAATGGTTATGGATGATAAACCAAGGGGAGGCTCAGGTGTACCCTGTAAAAATGCTTTATGGTTCTGTGCTAAGACCTGATTGTGTCAAAGCTGTATCAACTACAGCAACATGAGAAAGATTTTAGAGGGACTAAAACATCTGTCATATCATCATGTTGATGATATGTCCGCTGGAGTGAATGTGTGAAAGGCAAGTGGGAGAGAAGAATAAAAAAAACATCGGCAAAAATAACATTTTCCCGGAGGATGTTTATTTTGACTGTGCTGTCTTTTGTGATCTTCTAATGACTTCCTATGACAGCAGGGGTTAGACCTAAAACTGAGTCTGTGAAGATGTGAACGCTTTCTGATCTGTGAACACCCATGGCCGTACACTTGCACGTTAATAGTGTGAATCCTTGTCAATAGCAGCCCCTGACTGTGTAATGGATGGTGAACTTTCCATGGCCTCAGGGGGGCCGTCGTGACTGCGTGTCACCTGGATTACTCACACCTCTTCAATGACATCTTCCTGAGATGCCTAGACAGGCGTTATGGCAGCATCAAAGTCATGACAAATAAAAGTAATGGTGAAGACCATATGAAATGAATCACACCAATACAGTACATGGCTACTTCCATTAGACTAAATATGGATACACATACAACAGCCGAGCCGAGACGAGACGTGACAGTTTTAGACGGTTTTAGAATGTAGTTTTATTGATGTGAACTACCCAGTTTTAGAACGTCTCATTGTTGGCGTCTCCAAGATTCATCTTGTCAAATCTTTGCTTTCATTCTTAAGACGAGATGGAGCTGTCACAGTAACAGAGCTGTCACAGTTAGCTTGTTATAACTAGCTTTCTAGCTAGTTGGATCACTTTGATAACATTGGCAAACATGTGTTGTTGTTTCTGTGAGGGAATTTTGGTGAGCTAGCAAGATCATTTTAGCTACATCATTTTCTACAGTTGTGATGAAGATCAGCTTTTGTATGTGTAGCGGGCTTAGTGAAAAGTTATCTCTACCACTAAATTGATCGACACACTGCGGTCTTGGGACACCACAGAAACGGGAGAATTGGAGGCTACAACTTCTCAGCATGTGTTAGTGTGTCTTAATCAGCAGCCATTGATTCTGTGCCTCTTTCGCTCCCTCACTTCCTCTCTAATCCTTAATTTCCTGAACGATGACAGAGCAGTGGGCCTGATTTGGACACGTGCCGTCTCACTCAGCACAGCTTCATCAAAGTCCTGTTCATATCCCCTGAGGAGCAGTTCACCCCTACAGGCTTGGTGATGAAGAGCACTGATGAAGAGTGCTCCAGAGAGGTCAGGGAGGTGACGTACTGTATGGTATAGTACTGTACCGTCAGGGCAAGGGGTGGGCATCACATTAGACAGTGTCAGAACCATAGAACCATAGCCAGGTGATGAAGTCATAAAGGAGGACAGTTTAGATTATGTCATTCCAAGAATATACTGTAGCAGCACAGGCACATATACACATACCTAGCAGATGTACACATGCATATATACACACTCAAGAGTACTATGACAAGCACACTGAATGCTTCTTTTTTTTTCCTATACTGATGTTAAATTATGCTATATCACCCATATTCATAAATCATGTAACGAAACATTGAATCATTGCTGCTAAGCTATTCTGAGCCATTGGCAAATTGAAGTTGGAAGTACCATCTCCCCAGCATGCCATCTGAACAAGGCTGCTAGCCAAGAGAGGGGGGGGGGGTCACACCAGTGAGGGCACTTAGAAGTGGTGGAGGGACCCTCTGAAGTGTGCTACAAAGCTACTGGAGAATACCAATGGGGATAAATATCAACACAGACTGCTTATGAAAGGTTCCTCAGGCCCTTCTTATGTCTCTCTCTGTTTGTTTGTTCCAGGAAACAATGCACAGTACTTATTTACACTCCATACATTACAACAGAGACTCTTCACTTAAACTTACAAGCAAAGAATAGAAATGAGGTCACCTACGCCCAAAGGGCATGAACGAGCGGAGTTTTCGCCAGCTCAGTTGGGCTTTATCCAACAACTGGCCTGGCTTACAGAGAAGAGGCACTTTGTTGTAGGCCTACTAACACTGTCAACCTCTTCAACACTCTCCCTGAGCATTATCATATTGCTACAAACCAGTGTCTGGGTACTGTCAGTTTTGACAGTCATATTCTTTTATATTTTTATATTTCAGCCTCGCCATGACCTCTGAATCAGAGTTTGATAAACAGTCCCATATGTAGGCCTCCAGGGCCACACATAGCTCTGACCGGCCCTTATCTAACAAGACAGTCTCTGTTTGGGGCTTATCTGGGATCTGTCATATGAACCGTGGATGGATACTTGGATACAGTGTTCTCCCTCACACTGCCTTCTGCCCTACATATCAACTTCTCCCTCCCTAGGTGATGCCCTTGTTCAGCTAAAAAACTTTTTTTAAAAGGGAGCCATCGGTGCACACACATGGTAAGTTCCGTGTAATTTGTCCAGGCTCACTATTATGTAATGATTTATTCACACACGTTGATGTGCAATAAGATGCCCATGATCAATGTACATGTGATGACATACTGAGCATTGATGATTTCTTTGTGAGGTTCCAATAAGACATTACTGTTTGAACAAGTTCATTGGCATGGACTGTTCAAATTGGAGTGAAAATCCCCTTACTATCCTCAAAGGCTCGAACAATAATGTGCACTATCCCCCTCTGCCCCCCTTTCCGTCTCAGACGATCACGGAAATGGGTTTAATTCCTTAATTCAATCCGTTTATAGCAGGATATTGTTGAATGTTGTTCTCTCAAGTCCAAATAACCTAATTTTGCACTCTAGGCATGCATCCTACAGTACATGTTTTTCATTTATGAAAAGTATTGAGTTCTTGTGGATATTGTAAATAACATTCTGAATCTGAAACAGCATATTAATTTTACTAAAATAATTGTTTCTTACAAAATCACATTCAAGCCCAGAATGTGTTATACAAGCACGCCATTGCCGAGATACACACTCACCATCATTTAATATATGCTGAACTGGAAAAGAACAGTTTACTTATCACACAATTCTCATAGTCTTTCAAAGTTTTTAATGTAATCTGCATTTAAATGAAAGTCTGCCCTTGCGTTGCGGCCAAGCTGGACTGTTTGCCACTTGCTATATAACCTTGTCATCTCTCTGAGCGGGGAGAAGATAGAGCCATGCTAATGTGGCTGCTCGTTAGTTGTCATCACTGCCCATTGGCTAGCGGGGGCGTTAGATCAGGGGAGGGTGAGTCTCGCCCACCTGGCAGCCATGGGGGCCTCACGTAATTTGGAGTGAGAGGGGGAAGAAGAGGGAGGTGAGTGGAGATCTCGTTGAAACATGACGTGGAGAGGTGAACTAAGTGGCCATGAGTCATTTTAACCGCAACAGCTGTGATTAGCTTAGATATCTCCTTCAACTGCAGGCCACACAGAGTACACATAGTTTTGTGCCTCTGAGGAAATTTGCCTCTCAAATGATAGCTTTCCGTGTGAACCATATTCCATCAAATTACTTTGCATGTGTTAACTGAAGAACTGTAAAACTAAATGTATTTATAGAAGCAGTGACAGTGGCTTAGTGCTTCGTGACATGTCTACCTCCACAGTCCACCGTCTCTGCCGTGGTGGAGGAGATATCCCTCACGGCTCCCTCCTCTGTCTTCCTCTCCTAATCTGGTTAGGCTCAGACTCCACCGTTTCTGCCGGATAGATCCGGCTCGCTGGAGGA
This sequence comes from Argentina silus, assembly GCF_951799395.1. Lineage (NCBI taxonomy): Eukaryota > Metazoa > Chordata > Actinopteri > Argentiniformes > Argentinidae > Argentina > Argentina silus. The sequence continues at coordinate 19,526,167 of NC_139655.1, forward strand.
GCCGACAGCGCGGTAAGTCCCCCCCCACACGCACGCACGCATGCACACAAACACAAACACACACACACACACACACACACACACACACACACACACACACACAGACACAGACACAGACACAGACACACACACACACACACACACAGACACACACACGCACACACGCCATCCTCTCTGAACCCTCTTACCCCTCCACCCACGGACCCATGTCCCAAATGAATACAGGAAGGCAGGGGCTGTAATTGGGAACATTTATCTAAATGACATCCTCATGAAGACCTTTGGGGACAGGCATGCTGAGCTCCGCACTATGCCGATATCAGTCATTACAGCTCATTTATGTGTGTGTGTGTGTGTGTGTGTGTGTGTGTGTGTGTGTGTGTGTGTGTATGTCTGTCTGTGTGTGTGTGTGATAAGAGAGGAAGAGTGAATGAAAGACAAACAAAGAGAGAGAGAGAAAGTATGTACAGTATGTGTAAGAGAGAGACAGACAATCCATAAGGCGAAAGTATATTTGAGTATGAGTCCATAGCGAAGTGGAAGAGTGTGTGTGTGGTGTGTGTATGTGTATGTGTGTGTGTGTGTGTGTGTGTGTGTGTGTATGTGTGTGTGTGTGTGTGTGTGTGTGTGTGTGTGTGTGTGTGTGTGTGTGTGTGTGTGCTAAGTATGAATGTGGTTATAGAGATAAAACTGTACTTTACCCATTTAGAGGCATTTTCTCCCAGCTAATTATATTGTGTTTGTAGGTTGTCAGTTTGGTTTGCTTTGTTTCTCAACAACCACTCTGAGGCATGTGGGCATGACAATAAAATTACAGAGACAAAATTACTATCTGCTGCCTAATTGCTTTCCTTGAAATCAATAAAGACATTTTCCCCTTATAAAATAGCTTGTCTCTCCCAAGCCAATTGCATCTCTCATCAAGAGTCTTAAGGGAAAGACAAAAAGCTTAATATCACAGACATTAGCCAATAAGACTAGCATTTGCAAACTGCGGTGACAGTTTAGGAATACTTAAACTGGGCACTAGGCCTACTACTTAGGGTCCACAGAGCTTTAAAGATAATGTCATTCAGTGTATCACTATCAGTAGTATCTGAGCTACATACACTATACACTGTATACTATATACTCAGGCCTGCCAGATCCTCACAAACTTTTACGGGTGCACCATTGAGAGCATCTTGTCTGGCTGCTGCACCGCCCACGACCATAAAGCCCTGCAGAGAGTGGTCCAGTCCATCACGGGCCGTGAGCTCCCAGCCGTCCAAGCTATCAACTCCAAGAGATGGAAGAGGAAGGCCAGGAAGATCATCAAGGACAACAGCCACCACAGTCATGCCCTGTTCTCTCTGCTTCCATCTGGCAGATGGTATCGGAGCATCCAGTCCCGGACCAACAGGTTTCGAAATAGCTTTTACCCTCAGGCCATTAGACTGTTGAATTGACAGCCCCCCCACCACCCTCAACTGACAATACCTCCACCCCCCCTCCTGTTCAGTGACAATCTCCATTGACATTGCACTCCCTCCCCTGCTGCTAATAATAATCCTGTTGCTATATTCATCTACATTATAGTATATACTGTATATATTAATAATGTTATTAGTATTGTTTTTATTACTGTTATTCTTTTTTATTTGCGTATTATCTTTATTACACTCTATTGTTAATATAATAACTGAATGGCATAGTGATTGACAGGAGCATAGTCTCAATGCCTGTGTAAAGGTGAGAGTACTCTGGGAGTCCTGCCCTTTCAACACGTTTGAATAGACACAGCCTGCACATATACTCACATATAGAAAAGTTGGACTTCTGCATTTTGGCACCATGTTGGAGAACTCTAAATGAAAAAGTAAACTTTCGGTGAAAATTCAGAAGTTATGATTCACAGCTCCAACTACAGTTTAGTGGGCACTTCAGGTCAGACTAAATCTCTAGTATGGAGTTGAGGCAGTAGGCCTAAATACTGTGTGTGTACCAAAGAAGCTGTAGGATAGTTCAAGTCAACTGCACTTACACAGGTTTTCTGATCTACAAGCTCCATTGATTGTGATCAAATAACCAAATCACGTAAAGACAACATCATGAAAGAGCCGCATTCTGAACATGAAAGGTGCCTTTGAACCTGTGATGGGTGCTCTGTATGTACAGTCATGAGAAAAAATTAGGACACCCTATGAAAACCTTTGTCTTCTTCAACATATTCAAACATATGGACATTTGATATTCATTTGAACAATATTGAAAAATTGAGGTAATATAACTAAACAAATACAACTGAAACAAATTATTTAAAAAATGATTGGTAAAATGTAATTAATAGAAATGCAATCTTCTTGTGAGGAAAAAGTTAGGACACCCCCACATTTAGTTCCACTTAAAATGCCTAAAATTATAATAAAGAGCACCACATCAGGTGCAAATGATTAGAACATCGTTACAGAGGATTTTGGAGGAGCCTGTCCTATTTAAACCTCAGATATTTAGTTTGGTTTGCTCTTGATTGTTGAAGTGAGTTGCATCACCATGGCGAGATCAAAAGAGCTCTCTGAGGCCTTCAGAAGAAAAATTGTAGATGCATATGAGTCTGGGAAGGGATATAAAAAGATCTCCAAACTATTCGAAATTGGCCATTCCACTGTCCGGAAAATAATTTACAAGTGGAGAACATTTAAAACCACCACCAACATGGCCAGGTCAGGCCGCCCAAGCAAGTTCAGCCTAAGAGCTGACCGAAAGATGCTTAAAGAAGTCTCCAACAATCCCAGAATGTCATCACGAGACCTACAGGTATCTCTTGCCACAATTGATGTCAAAGTACATGCATCCACCATAAGAAAGAGACTGAACAAGTTTGCATTACATGGGAGGTGTGCAAGGAGGAAACCCCTGCTGTCAAAAAAAAACATCAGGGCAAGACTAAAGTTTGCCAGAGAACACCTAGAGAAAGACCAGAACTTCTGGAACAATGTGCTTTGGACAGATGAATCCAAAGTTGAACTATTTGGGCACAGTAAGAGTAGACATGTTTGGCGCAAAACCAAGACAGCATTTGAGAACAAGAACCTCATACCAACTGTGAAGCATGGGGGTGGAAATGTCATGGTTTGGGGCTGCTTTTCTGCAGCAGGGCCTGGTCAGCTCACCATCATAGAATCCACTATGAATTTTGTATTGTATCAGAGGGTGCTTGAGGAAAATGTGAGACCATCTGTTCGAAAGTTGAAGCTGAAGCAGATGTGGACCATGCAACATGACAATGACCCAAAACATTCCAGTAAATCTACCAAGGAATGACTCAAGAAAAATAAATTGAGAGTTCTGGAATGGTCAAGTCAAAGCCCGGATCTTAATCTTATTGAGATGCTGTGGATTGATTTGAAACTGGCTGTGCATGCAAGACACCCCTCGAACATCACACAGCTGAAAGAATTCTGCAAGGAGGAGTGGGAAAAACTTTCTCCCAATTGATGTCAGAGACCTGTAGACAGTTATAAGAAACGTCTAATTGAGGTTATTTCAGCCAAGGGGGGCAATACTAGCTATTAGGGCATAGGGTGTCCTAACTTTTTCCTCAGTAGGAATTGGCATTATTGTTAATTTTTCGTTAAATAAATGATTACAAAGTTACATTTTCATAGTTTTTTGTTCAATTACATCCCCTTTATCTATAGACATTGTTAGAAAGAAGATAACATATTGATATGTCCATATTTTTAAGAGAATAACTTAATATTTTGGGGGGTGTCCTAACTTTTTCTCATGACTGTATAACCTATGACACATCCTCACATATCTGCAGGCGAATGGAGTGGAGTGCCTCAGATCAAAAAGTAACTAAAAAAGTCAATGTTAGCGACAGAGGAACCAACATATAGGCCTGACTGAGCTTCTGTTTGGTGTGTTCCATAAACACAACTTCACTTGTAAACTGTTTACCTCGGGTTAACCCTGACTGCATGTTTCTATTGATGTCTTAACTTCTATCTCGCTTGTTCCCCTTTTTAATCTTATCCTGAATGTGACCTTTGACCTGATAGAGACAGGAGTGAGGCCTCATGGGAAAACGTGTCGTGCTGACGTCAGACAAACCAAAGACAAACCAATCTGTCAGAGAAACCAACTCTGACAACTACACCATCCCATTTGTCCCTGAAACTAATCAGGCCCCATTTACTTCAGTGGTGGGTATAATGGTAGCTAAGAGCATTTGGTGTTGGGTTCTGAGATTGTGGGTAAGATGGCAAATTAGGTAAAATTATTTTAGTTATGTTTGAGATCGGTTGCATGGATGCAATGATGGTGTGTGTGTGTGTGTGTGTGTGTGTGTGTTTGTGTGTGTGTGTCTGTGTGTGTGTGTCTGTGTGTGTGTGTGTGTGTGTGTGTGTGTGTGTGTGTGTGTGTCTGTGTGTGTGTGTCTGTGTGTGTGTGTGTGTGTGTGTGTGTGTGTTGGGAGAGGAGGGGTTGGTCTCATCTTCAGCATTTGGAGTTGGGGTGGGGGGGGCTGTCAGAATGCTGATGACTCAGAACGGAGTGATTCGTATCCCAGGGCGCCGAGCATGCTGACAGCGGGGAACACCACAGAGGCCGCCGCCAGACGATCCTCAGCTTTCGTCTGAGAGAGGAGCATGACACACACCCACTGGGTACACACACACTCACACACACACACACACATCCACACACACAATGAGCATACACACTTCACACTTCACACACTCAGAGACATTGAGGTCCCAGGTGGAGTCTACTGGAGACTGAGGGAATGACTATACAATAAGTGATAGCTGAAAGACAACTGGCTATCACTGTCCCCTCAACACTAGGAAATGCAGTTGAGGAAAGCTCAAGTCAACATGATATTATACAAAACAACGATCCATGGTTAAATACAACCATTATCTTTCATTGTGCATGTTCATGTCAGAGTAGTGTGTATTGGTTTCTTCATTATGACTGGCAGTTGTGCTACCCGCCTATGTACCACTGTCCATGGTGCTGAATCTAGAGTACATTCTGGCTCAGTCAACATACTGTACCACCATGTTGGCTCCAATCACTACAAATGCACTTGCAGGTGTGAGCCAACAGCATTTTATCACCTTGTTGTTCATTGTTACAGAACTTTGTGTGGAAAGCACATTTAGATTCAAATGCCCATGCCTGCTTGTCGTGAATGCTTAAAAAACACTGGGTGTAAAAGCATACAGCTTATTTGTGTAATTGCATTAAAAGCACACTTGCCTCCTCATTGGGTTGCTGAATTATAATGGCAGAATTTGCCCACAGCAGGCATTTTTTAACTATAGTGGAAAAGTAATAAGATAAGAGACTTCTTGGCCAGCTATCAAAAGTGACTTGATGTTAGGCCACAATGGCTACATTAGTCCTATTGGCCATAAATGCTAGACCGTCACATGGAGAGGTCCAGACATGATGTCCCCCCCGACTGTCATACATCAAACAACCTGCTCACAACCACTCTAGAATCATAAACAAAACCATATGGAAGGGTGACAACATTGATATGTAGTAAGATATCTTATAGAATGAATACATATCCTGTAGACACAAAGGCAGATATCAAGAACAGAGGATAGAGGGAAGGAGAGGGTAAGATTATATGAGGCAGAGATAGAGAAGTGTGGGAAGGGGAGAGAAAGAGAAAGAGAAAGAGAGAGAGAGAGAGAGAGAGAGGAGCAGTGATGTTAAGTGAATTCCCCTGTGGTACCTGTATGTCTCTCTGAGCTCTTACCCAGATGAAGCCCACCGGAGTGTGACCAGACTAGACCACCACACATGCGCACGCACACACACACGCACACACACACACACACGCACACGCAAACGCACACACACGCACACACACACACACACACACACACCCAGACAGTCAATTAAGAGCTCTCTCCCCTCTTCCTCTCTCTTTCCTGTTCTCTCTGTTGATGTCTCCCTTTAGTGGAGTCTGTCCCCCCCTCTGCCCTGATACTGTCCCTCTCCTTAACTATCTCTCTTTCCCTCTCTCCCACCCCTCTCTCTCTCTCCCTCCCCCACTATATCAAATAGATTGTCCAACGGACAAGACATTGTCATGTATGCTTGCATTGCAGATGGCGACAGGGGAAAATAATCTTTCATCTTTAGCTTGAAGAGAGCTCATACACAAACAAAGCTACAATGAATCAAATATCCAAACATGCCCTCACATGATTGCATAAACAAAAACATAAACATGACACAGTAGTGTTTGACACAGAGTGAGAGTGATCACCCCATTTCACCTCTCATTCAAAAAGGTGAAACAATGCCCCTCGTGGCCCTCACAAGTCACAACTCAATAATAATGCCATTAACCTACACACACAAACACACACACACACGGCTCATTGCTCCCCATGCGGCAGATTGTAAATAAACCAATTAAATGCTTGTCTCCAGGGAAACAGCCCCTCTGAACCACCTGTGTAACTGCATGGCCTGACAGAGTGTGTGTGCGTGTATGTGTTTGTGTGTGCGTGCGTACATGCGTGCGTGTGTGTGTGTGTGTGTGTGTGTGTGTGTATGGGTGTTTTTGTGTGTGACTGTATGCAACTGTATGTGTGTGCCAGCCTTTCACTTCACAGACAAGTACATCTGTTCATCCCCATGGGGGCTCGCATTATAATGAAGCGGCACACAGACACACTCTCCCAGCGCCTCGTCACTGGATCAGACGAGGAAGGTTAAGGTTCCAAAGGCGCCATGCTGGCCTAGTCAAAAGGAGCTGGAAACAGGTCTGAAATGTTCTTGCTGTGTTGTTGTGTTTGCTTGTCACTGTTGTTCAGTTTGTGATTTTAAAATAACCTGAGTTGTTAGATCTAATTTTAGGCATCTGTCTCCGCTATCTGAGAGTATGGTTCACAGTGTGAGTGTGTTTACGCAGGTCCCCATGTGTGCAAGTGTATGAGTCTGTGTGTGTGTGTGAGTGTGTGTGTGTGTGTGTGTGTGTGTGTGTGTGTATGCATGTCACTATGCATTCACACTTTTGTGTTCACCGCCCCTTAATGAGAGGGCTAGTATGCAAACCCCCCCAGTGAGAACACAGCCGTTTGGGGCCAGAGTGTGAGAGCAGCAGTGCTGCAGAAGGTGTTGAGACACTTGACATTTACCTCTGTCACGAATAGCTAGGAGAGGAGATTTAAGAGGCCCCACTTTTAACGCTCTCTCTCTCTCTTTCTCTCTGTTTCTCCCCTGTTCTAATAGCATGCTGACAGCCATAGCCCAAAGCCCTCTAATCAAAAGTATCTTACAAGATACTGAATTAGCGCAAGTGGCAGGTAATCAAATCATAGAGCTTCTTAACATAATTGATCCTGGGGATATATGTGGTATATTCATTTCAATAAGTTTCTTCTCATGTCAAAAAGAGACAAAACAAAGTCTTACACCGTGATGAAGAATATTTAAGTCACTCCATTACTGCCGCTATGTTCAGGCAAAATAGCTCACTTAATTATTATCAAAAGTTCACATTTCAGGCTGGCCAATTAGGGCCATAAGTAGCCATTGATGTTGCTAAAGTTTCCTATCAGACATGGAAATTGTGGTAATGTGATCACATTGAATCTTCTCTATGTCACTCTCCCCAACCAGGCTGCACTCATTTTAATGGCTCCATTAACTGCCACTCAAACCTTTCAATAGACCTATAATAAAAACTCATCATTCTATTCACCTCTCCAGCAATAAAGCTGTCATAAAGTTACATGGCTGTCACAAAGTTACAAAGCAGTCCAAAAAGTTACAGTGCTCGTTTTTCATTTATTCTCCTGTTTAGGATTCTTTACTTTTCTTTAAGTAAAAAAATGGCTCTCGGCTTATGTTTGTTTGATGATTTTTCTGTGTGTCTTTGAGGAGTAGGTTGGAGGTGCTCAGAACCGCCCAGACTGCTGCTTGCCTGAGGAGATTAGAGTACATGTGGCTGTTGTCACCACCGGATGCCGTTGAATAAGAGACTGGTGATAATTCAACACCGCGGTGCAGAGAAATGCTGTTCAAACTGAAAAAGAAGCTTGAAAAATGGAACAACAGTAATTCGTCAAAGAGCATTTTAATATCTAACCCTTGTATCATATGCACTGTGGGAGTGTAGGTGTCACACACACACATCACACAAGAGAATTGACAGACACACACACACATAATCACATAATCACATATACACGTGTTAACATAGTGTTACACACACACACACACACACACACACACACACACACACACCTTAAATCTTGGATGATAGTCTCACCAGTGATATAAAGCCAAGTAAGAGACCAGAGGGAAGTATTTACTTAACCCAGCTTTCATTTCTCTTACAGTAAATCCACTTCACAGAGCTTTCCCTGAGCCAGTTCTTTGTGCATTCCCTTCCCACCTATCCTCCACTTCAGGACCACTCTGTATTATCCTCAGCTCTACCATACTCTCAGTAGCTCTGATGCAGTATGGCCTGGTACTTGAGTCCGTCCTCATATTCACCCCATCCTCAGAGCCGAGCCCCAACCGTACATACGCAAGCCTCTTAGCAACATAGGCACTCATACACATATGTACAGATACACACAGACAGACACACACACACAGACCCCCCCACCTCCACCTGCCTTCAGTCCAGTGGCTCACTTACGGCGAAACAAGAATGTACTGTCATAGCTCCGTTAACACAGTTTACAGGTGCTGCACCAAGAGTGAGACAAGATGCGTTGCCACAAACATTGATATGATGACAAAATAGACTATATTTCATAAAGGGAAGCTATCTGAAAATAATTTCGGCTATACTTCATAACGGGAGGCCATATTCTTTAAACCTCAACAACTAATCTGCAGTTTCAATTATTTGAAGTAGCCTATAGCTGCATGACATCAAGAATTGCGTCAACACTGTTGATCGTTTTTTAATACAAGCCTAAAATGCGATAACGAACCATTCAATGTGTGCAGGGTGATTTTAGCAATTTTCCTACTTAATTTTAGGATGATTGAGATTATTTGTGAATTTATATGACATATTATGTGCTTATTTCTTTGCATCTACGCCTCTACAACGCTCTCGCTGCCGAGAAAAATAGACTTGAAGCGCAAAACTACGCTGCTTCAAGCGAGCCGTGTCTGTCTAGCATGTTTCACAGATCACTGTGAGTTGTTACGGAGACGTTACGGTGCTGTAACGGTGTCGGTATAGTTTGGCCCTTAGAGCTGGAGTGGCATTTGTGGCCAGAGATGAGGGCTTCTCAAGAGGGGTTTACAGCCAGCCGTCTGCAGTAGGGGCCAGGAGGGGCCATGGTGAACATGTGGAGGGTGTCTGCTTGGATTAGGCTCAGCGCATGGAGAGGGCAGGTCACTGCGAGGTGAGCAGACCCAGCCTCGGGCTCATATGGCAGTCGCCACCGCCGCAGCACAGCCCATGGAACATTGCTGAGCATGGAACAGTCTGTTTTATTGACGTACAGATGGAGTCCGTCTCTCTTTTTTTGTCTCTCTCTCTCTCTGTCCCCTTCCCTCCCTGCCTACTTCTCAGGAGGTTGGGAGCAGATCAAGGTCTTCTAACGGTCACAGAGGGAAAAGTGCACTTCTCTGGCGGAGGCCAAACAAACAGCAGAATATTAAAAAGCAGAGATTTATTAGCCGAGAGGAAGCGGTGATGGTTTAATAGGCCACAGACGAAGGCCATTGAGAGGTCTGTCCTTACAGTCACACACACACATACAGTACACAGACCTGAACCCATGACATGATCTACGTACATTCTGACATATGCGTACATGCTCTTATTCTAAGATGATGGTATGTAGTAAGTGACACTGCATTTGGCCCAATCAAGAGCTATGACTTATCTTCTATAAAATACACCCTCGGCAACGGAACATGAAAAATGTACAGAGCAGTGATTAATCATTTTCACCATTGCATGTTATGTTAAAGATATACCCCCACCAAGGGTGAGACAGCAGTGTTCACTGAGCATACGATACCCCCCCCCCCCTACTGTGCTATATATTCCAGTGTGGGTAGGGCTCTCAGACTGATTGACTCCAGGGCAGGAGCAGTGCCCGCTGCCATATCTCACTTCCTAATGTAATGCCTCCTTAATCAATAAATCTATTCTACAACCCCATACTACCCCCACCCCCACTCTCCTATCATAGGAGCTGACTGGGCACTCGCCAGCTCGCTGCCTGCCCGTCTGCACCCCACCCCCCCCACCCCAGCCCACCCCCCGCCCCCCGCCCCCACCCCATCCCCCAAACTAGTCTGTTTATTTATGTAGAACTGCATTAGGTTTAATTGGCATTAGGGCGCTTTAAATCAGTTCAATTTAATCCCTCTCTGCCTTTGCCATGAGAGAGAAAGAGAGAGAAAGAGAGAGAGAGAGAGAGAGAGAGAGAGAGAGAGAGAGAGCTACAGCGTCAGCAACTTTAACACCACCCAATGAGTGAGGGTTTAATATGATTGTGAACGTTTAGGGGAGACAACAACAGTGACAGGGAAAAGAGGGGCTGTTAACGCCATAGGCGAGAGCTGTGGTGGCAATAACTACCTCAGGAAGACGGGATTTGTCATGATTACGCTGCTTTTTCATAACTGTTGGAGCGTTTGAGTTGACATGTTGTCATCCATCTCCACAGTGCCTCCTGAAGGGGAAAGTTTGGGGAGCCATTTCTAGAGGCAGAGGGAGAGATAGAGAGAGAGAGAGAGAGTGACACACACACACACACACACACACACACACACACACACAAGAGAGAGGCAGAGGGAGAGACAGAGAGAGAGTGACACACACACACACACACACACACACACACACACACACACACGAGAGAGGCAGAGGGAGAGACAGAGAGAGCAGTGTTGAACAGGAGCCAGGCGGCATCCCAGTGATTGGCTGGCTGGTCTGGGAAGTCTGGGGGATATATCACACGTCTAGTTGATGAGAAAACCATCTCCCTGACAGCCAGGGAGGGGAGCGGCAGGTATCAATTTCACAATTAAAATATGCTGGCCGGGCAGGGCCGGGCCACGCACAATCAGGAGCTCCAACAGCAACATAATGCTTGAGTTCACATCCATCTTCTGATCGGCAGGGGTGCAGAGGGAAAAAACTGGGCTAAGAGGATTAGTGAAATCCTCACTGATTTCTTTTTTTAGGGTTAAAGAGCCCCCCCCCCCCCCCCCCCCCCCAAGTTGATTCAAGCCAAACCTTCCAGCCAACCACAAAATGAGCATTACGCAATCCCGACCTGATTGCTTGGAATTGTTTTTTTTCCTTCATTTCATCAAAGGTTTATTTTTTTCAATGGTGTAATAAAATGAAAGGGCGCAATCATGTATTCAAGATCGTTGGTTGTTATCATGATTAATGACCAAAAACTATGTTTTAATTTAATATCATGGCTTGTCAAAAGACAAAATACAAATGTCAAAATGAGCACCGCCACCCATAACTTCACCTAGGCACTAACAAGGTTTTCCAGCATAGCTTTGATACCTGCTATAATGCTGTATGTAGGTCTACTGTACTTAGCAGACATACAAAATGGCATCACAATCGCTGGTCAAACGGCTGAGAAATTAGTCAAGCATTTTGGCATTTTCAATGGTACAGCAGCTCGGTTCAGGCCAGAACCAATCTAGGGTTTAGGCTTCTCCTTTCTGTCCAACTGTTCCGTAAAATTGTTTATATATGCTGATAGACATACTATTCATTTATCTTTTAGTTTTATTGTTCCGCATAAAGGTTGCTACGGGGCAAAAATGAAAGCCTGTATGTTATGGCACTTGAAGCCACGAATCCCATTTGGAACAATGCCTTTAATGCTACATGGAAATAAACCAGCTTTTGTGACACTGTACTCCAGCACTCCTTTGTCTTTTTTTCCTCCATAAAACATGAACAGACTTAGAGTCAAGGGAAGGACGCATTAGCCTTGATGTATCAGATTGCCTACGGTAGTTTTGGAGAAGGCAAATGGCCATCTGGGGGGAGTGTATTAGAAACAGAGAAGTCTAGGAAGACAGAACAGAGAACATGGTACAGACAGACAGATGAATACTGATAGACCTAGTCTGAGCACAAGCCCACAGGGAACAGACTAAGCATAATCATGTTCAAAGAGACAATTGAATGAGTTTCCTTTGTTTTTGAAATGTAACAGAGTACTCCATCTTTTAAGTTTGACAGACAGCCAGCATGCGCTGTTGAAAAGACAAGCAAGCATCATTTCCTTCAACAGGGAGTGCTGTAGCTAGTTGGTATGAGGTGGGTACATTCAGACTGGCACAGAGGGTGAGGGTGAGGTTGGGGTGGGGTTGGGGTTGGGCGAGGGCTGTGTGCAACATGGCAGAGGTAATTCACACAGACAGAAAGGTCAAGAGCGTTCATGCCACGTTGGTTAGAACCACCCAGAGGAGACAGTGTCTTTTAAAAAGCTATTTAAATGAAAAAGACATGCTTAAATGCCTGGGCTTGTTCTTGACTTGACTTTAAAAGAGACATGAATTACCATTTCATATGTGAATATCAACAGAACAACAATGAAATGCTTCAGACTAATTCTCATTGAGTCAGTTGTTCCATTGCTTAATAAAATAACAATGTAGGACTTTCAGCTATGCTACTACTGTACAAGGTTGATTACAGAACATATTGCTTAGCTTGGTCTCACACTGATGACTTCATGCATTAGCAACGACAGGGAGGGCACAATCTCCAGGATCTCATGTACCAAATGTCTATTTTGTATTCCAGGACAATCTGTGTAAACTGCACCACCTCAGTATAATTTACATTTATATGTTCCATTCTAACACACACACACACACACGCACACACGCACATTCGCTAACAAACACACAAACACATCAATATAACACTTGTGTTGAGGCAGAGAGGAGCCAACGGGACCTGTTTCACAACTAAAGCATAATCACACCCCATAGGCCCATGTCTGAAGGACACGCGCACACACACACGCACACACACACACACACACACACACACACACACACACACACACACAGGCACACACACACACACACAGGCACACACACACACATGCCTGACAGTACTGGGATTATTTTAACACATTCTATCATAACCCTATACAGACACCTTCTGCTTCCCTCTAAGATTTGCATGGCATCCTCATATTTCAATATGCCTGAGGTATGTATGCCTGTGGTCTTAAACACAATTGTAGTGGATGAGCCAGAGAAATGTAGTTTTAGAAACAGCATAAACCATAGAAATATTGGGCAAAAACTCTCAGTCTTTCAATCTCTCACAGATAAACACACTCAGCACCACTCACCCGAAGGCAGGATATCAATCGATGGCTGAGTGGTGTTTTTTCACCTTGCAGTAGCAGTGGTGGTCGAGGGGATAGAAAGGCACTGTGAACTGACCTTGACTGATCCCCATCTTTTAGTTATCACACCATGGCTCAGCCTGACCATGAACCCAGACACACACACCACCTTCAACCCAACTACCTCTCATTCAGGAAATATGAGCAACATCAACCGTTCTTTGATTTATTATCCTTATTCCTAGCCATGATCCAATATTCACCCAGTCTTCACAGATTGGAGCATCAGAGATGAGTAAACAGAAAGAGTGAGAGGAGGAAAGAGGATATGTGTAAGCCACACCAAATGCTGCTTTAATTAGGCCATTAAAACACCTTTCCCAGCTCTGAAAAATCTAATTAAGAAGCTCCTGCTTACTTAGGAGCCCAAACTAGCTCAAATCATGTTAAGTCATGACATCATTTAAGAGTCCCAGAGTGGGATAGAACAATAGTGTGCTCATCTGAGAACTCTGCCCCAAAAACGTCATGCCATTTCATTATTTATTCTGTATCCTTTATTTACACAGGTGAAGCCATTGAGAGGAAAAATGTATTTTACAACTTAAGGGAGACCTGTCTGTTTTGTTATGGGTAGTCATGGTGACATTTCATTGGTATGAGAGTGGGCGGCTGTAGCAGGGTCTGCTGGGATGGGGTCTGGCCTGTGTGTGTGTGTGTGTGTGTGTGTGTGTGTGTGTGTGTGTGTACACTCGGTCCTGGCTCTCCTTGCCTCTGGCCCTCCTCTATAGGCGCTCAGCCCAGACCACACAGCACAGCCTGGGCCTGTCCACCATCACTGAGACTGGAGGGCACCAGTGGCCATTCTGAATGGAGGCCATATGTGTTTCATGTTTCATTTTGATAGCCAGTGTTGACCAGACTTGGCTCTTTCTCTCTCTATCTCTGGTCACAGTGGGCTCCAACAAAGTGTGTGTGTGTGTGTGTGTGTGTCAGGGGAGAATTCCTGCCAAGAGATTTTGAAGACAGCTATACTGGCCATGGAGAACTGCAGGGCAATGCAGGGAGTTTTTATTATTGATGCATTTTTGTACCGAATTGAAAGCACATTACAAGCATACACAAACACCAAAAACATGTGCATACACACAAGTCAAAGGCGCATAGCCACCAATTACATGTCTATGAACGCTATGGCAGGACCCATTCACAGCATTTCCTGGATTTACTGCGCCAATCGCATCTCTCATAGGAAACCATTGGGTGGTCAGTAGTTCATTATATATATATATATATATATATATATATATATATATATATATATATATATTTACGGCATTTAGCAGACGCCTTTATCCAAAGCGACTTACAGTAAGTGAATCATCTATCCAATAGTCATCATAAGACAAAGTAATCAATGCTCACACCGGGGGCCATTGGCAGTCGTAATGCCAGAAGGCATTTTCTTTTATTTATTTTGTTATTATTTATTAACAGGAGCGAACTTGTACAGGGGGAAATGGGGGTGAAGAGGTCTCAAGGGTTGGGGTTAGGGTTAGTACAGGGAGGGTAGTGGGGTGAAGAGGAAGGACTGTTAAGATGTAGCCTGAAGAGATGGGTTTTCAATCTACGGCGGAAGATCGGTAGTGTAAATATATTTAATCAATGGTGTGTGTGTGTGTGACAGGTGCAGGCTGGAGGCCTGGCAGAGGATGGCAGGGCCCATGTTGTGTTTTATCAAAGCACTTAGACACAGAGCCAGTCCACTCTCCCACCCTCTGCTTCTCTCTCACGTTCGATTCATTCTCTCACTTCTCTCAGCTAACTCCCCGCCCTTACCATTTCTCACTCAATAGTTCTCTCTCTCTGGCTGACAGCGTCTATTCTCTTTCTCACTCTATTTTTCAATGTTCATCTCAAACCTCTCTCTCCCTCTCTCCCTCTCTCTCTATGCAGGTCAGTGGTCTTGGCAGGCCCTGAGTGGGACCCTTAACACAGCGGAGGATTGTGGGTCGGCTGCCAGTTCTGTGGTGTGCTGTGGGAGATGGGCCAGCTGCTCCCTCTGATGCTAAATGGAGGCACCCGTCCCTCTCTCCTCTCACCCCTTACCTTTCACCCCTTGCCCATGTAGGAAAATAAAGGACAGTAACAACTTCTGTGTTTAAGGAGTCTTTTACTTGTGTATCAGGCAGCAGAGCCATGCTCTGAGCCCGGCCGTGTGGCCTGAGACAACATCAGCTCTTGTAGTGCTTTACCCTTTTATCTATCGCCCAGTCTGAAGCAGTATACAAAGCATTTCCATCTTCATGTCATACTGTATCAACCTGTATGTTCATTGGTTTGATAGCTCTTATCACACATTTAACTTGATGACTCACCTTCACTGTTCCAAATGGTTGGCCTGATTAGCCTGTTTCCCAGCAGTCTAAATCTTCCACCCATCTCTCCTCACCTCTTCCCCTTTCCCTCCCCTAACCCACTACCTCTTTTCGCACTCCCCTCACCCTAAGAAAATATCCCCTCGTCAAACATCACATCCCAACCAACGACTGCATTGTACTACAGTACTCCCATACAAATGCTCCCACACAACTGCCTGAACTGCACAACTTAACAATGTCATTAATGTGATAATGGCAATTGTTTTACGGTAATTATCCGTGCAGTGTTATCAAAAGGCTCATTGTTCTTGTGTATATAAAATGGGGAGCTCATAAATAAGAGAGCAATAAGACTTTATGAAGAGTACTCTGTGACTACTAAAGTGTTACTGATGGTGCTGGGTGGTGCCAAGTCTATTCAGGGCGAGTTGGCAGGATAGTGTGTTCTGCTCTGTGTTGTTCGGAGTATGTGTGTGTGTCTTTGTGTTTTTGTGTGTGTGTGTGTGTGTGTGTGTGTGTGTGTGTGTAAAGCTACTGTATGCTGCTGAGGGGGAGAACTCTTTTTTTCTACATCTCTGGATCACTCTTTTAGTTTGTCTTTCCATCACTATCTCTTACTCTGTGTGTGTATTTACATATCTCTCTCTCCTACATCTGTCTCCATATTCCACTCACCATTCCACACAGAATCTACCTCAAAGGAAATCTGAGGCGCTCCGAAGCAAAAAACATGACTTTGTATCTATTCAAAAAGATTAGATATTGCCTCACTTTTCTTGAAATAACCAATCTCTATTCCTCCCTTTCACACTTTCCCTTGTTGCCTCTTTCTCTCTAAGCCACCCTAACCGTGCTGTGTCCTTCTTCATACCTCTCTCTTTCCATCTCTCTTTCCATCTCTCTCTCTCTCTCTCTCTCTCTCTCTCTCTCTCTCTCTCTCTCTCTCTCTCTCTCTCTCTCTCTCTCTCTCTCTCTCTCTCTCTCTCTCTCTCTCTCTCTCTCTCTCTCTCTCTCTCTCTCTCTCTCTCTCTCTCTCTCTCTCTCTCTCTCTCTCAGCATTTGGTTGGCCCAGCACAGACCTATTTGATCAACCTTGCAGTCATGTTCAATAGAAGTTTGGTCAAACAGCTGCTGGTTTAGTAATGTTACTGTAACACACACACAGAGCCAGCTACAGACACACGCTAGCATGCTTGTGTGCATGCATGCGTGTATGTGTGAGGTGAATATGATGTGTCACCAACACCTCCCTGATGTGTGTGCATGATTTCCAAGACTGCACTCTCATGCTCTTCCTTTTCATCTCAATCCTTCTCTTTCTTGCAGTGAGAGAGAATGAGAGAACGTGCCGCTGATACAAACCAGAGGATTAGGCCTGTTTTTCCCTCCTTCTTTGGACAGGAAGGGTTCCATTGAGCGCGTCTTCTCGTGCTAGCAGTTAACTCATATACACCGTCAGGAAACATGTAATTAGCGTAGCATTAGCGTGGCGGTACATCCTTATCCGGGGCGTCGCACACAGTTTAACACGCACTGTTAGAACCCCCAGCTGGCTCTCATTCTCTCATTTAGCTTTTATGAATAGGAAATTAAGATTTGGGAAACAATGCAGTTAGAAACAATAGGAGTGTGTGTGCATGTGTGCGAGAGTGCGTGCGTGCGTTTGGGTGTGCTTGCGATTGGGCGTGCGTGCGTGTTTGTGTGTGTGTGTGTGTGTTCACGCATGTGATATAAAGTCATTCATCTCCTTTATCCCCTGAGAGTGTCACAGTTTCCTCAAAGAAGTAATTACAGTACGACCTGTCTCTCAATCTTCTCTCCTCCCTCTCTCCTTCCCTCCTCTCTCTCCCTCTCTCTCCGTTCTCTCTTCTATGGCAACTTTGTGATGGGCGGCCCACAAGGTTAAAACATTAATTAATGCAAGTTAATGAAAACTCATTACTCTTCCCTCTCAGTGTCTCTTCATTTGGTTGGTCTATTAGTTTCTCAGTCCATTTTTTCTATCACTTCATTACCTGCTCCATTTATTCTTAAGTATGTTATTCACTCTCATTTCTTTATGTAGTATTACTGCCATTTCCTATTATTTCATCTTGAGCCATATCCTCTTGCTCCCTTTTCCATGGGACAGAGATACACTCACTGAGCATTGTGAACATTATACTAATACTGGGTAGGGCCTCCCTTTGCTCTCAAAACAGCCTCAATTCTCCGTGGCATTGATTCCACAAGATGTTGGAAACATTCCTTTGAGATTCTGGTCCATGATGACATGATTGCATCACGCAATTCCTGCAGATTTTTCAGGTGCACTTTCAAGCTATGAATCTTCTGTTCTACCACATCCCAAAGGTGTTCTATTGGATTCAGATCTGGTGACTGGGAAGGCCACTGAAGAACACTGAACTCATTGTCATGTTCATGAAACCAGTTTGAGATTACTTTTGCTTTGTGACATGGTGCATTATCATGCTGGAAGTAGCCATTAGAAGATGGGTAAATTGTGAGATGCACATGGTCAGCAACAATACTCAAATAGGCTGTGGTATTCAAGTGATGATTGATTGGTATTAATGCGCCAGGAATACATTCCCCACACCATTACACCACCACCACCATGAGAAGATGTACAGGTGTTCCTAATAAAGTACTCAGTGAGTGTATATGTTCTTTGGCAGGTGAGTTAGGGTGTGGGTGTGGGTGTGTGTGTGTGTGTGTGTGTGTGTGTGTGTGTGTGTGTGTGTGTGTGGGCGAATCACATCATTAAACTTCAATGTGCCGTAACAATCCCACCTGAATACATCCAGAGAGTCCATTCGTCCAGAGAGGGCAGAAAAGAACCAACATTCTCCTTCCAGTCAGCACATCAACATTCTCTACATCTCTGACTCCATATCCCACTCACCATTCCACACAAAATCTACCTCAAAGGAAGTCTGAGTGCTCCTAATGAATGTAAGTTATGCTGCAGCACGCCAACTAAAACCCATCCATCTGACCAGATATAACCCACATGCTACATGGTGCTCTGAGCCAGAAAACTACAAATCCCACATGTAGCACGTTTACTCCTGTTCTGTTAGGCCTCTGTGTGGTCCGGAACTTGAGGGTGACTTTGGAAATAATTATGTAGATATCTATGAACATGTAAGGAGAGTGAGGGAGGGAGAGAGGGAGGGAGAGAGCGATGGAGCGAGGGGAGTGAGAGAGAGAGGAGGGAGATGGCAAAATCAGAGTGGGAGAGATTTCTCTCAAGACTGCCAAGCATTGTTTCCTAGGCTTTGGGTGCTTTCACAGTTTTCTCAAAGACACATCCTGAGGGATATTCTTTCCTCCTCTCTCTCCCTCTGTGCTTGGGCCCAGCTGTCTGTAGTTTGGAGCTCTCTGGTTCCCATTCCAGGAAGAATGTCCAAGAAAATACGAAACTCCTTCCAGATGGCTGGGTGCTTGAGCTCATTCAGCCAGGGTGAAAACGATCTGCAGACCAGCTCTGTGTTGCTCTCAGAGAACAAACATGCACATGCACATTTGCGCAAGTTCACACATATGCACGCACGTACACACACACGGACACACGCGCACACATACACACTGGTGGTCTGAGCCTCTCAGTCTATGACTTCCTCCCTTTCTAATGATGACATCACTTGGCAGACTACCACAATGTGCAAACTATATATCCTGTGTTATTATTATTTTCATTGGCCCACAAACTGTAAAAAGATGTTTGTCTCTGTTTTCTGGCCAAGCGAGTGGCTGCATACCAATGGGAAGCACAATCTCTGCATTTGTTATTCCTCTGAGTCTTACTAAACAATATTGCAAGAATCCATAACTTGTGTATTGTGTCTTACAGTCTGGTTATCTAATATTGAAAAAATACCATTGAAGTTAGTTACTGTAGCTGTGGTGGATGAGTCAATATACTAATAAGAGAATGCCATTTATTAGGCCTGCTGAGTGTCTTCCATCCATAAACCCTATCTATACTGTTTCACTGTACCCCTCTCTCTTCCACCCTCTCTCCTTGTCTCCCTACTTCACTCTCCCTCCCATCTTCTTCCCTGCCAGGCCTCATTAACACCTTGAGTTGATCATTCAGTCAGTGCTAATATGCCACCATCTTCATCACCATCATCACCTTCAGCATGCCATCAGACTCTGGGCCTCGCAGTCACCCACTCACTCTCGCTGTTCCCACGGCCAGGAGTGGGTGTAGTGCTAAACTCATCTTCCTCCTCCTCCTCTTCCTCTTGCTACCTCTTGCTAACTCAATTTCTCCATTTGCTTAGTGAAGTTACAGTTTTGTATTATGGATGATCTGTTGATTTTCAACTTTGCCTACAAATTAACATTGTAGCAGAGCAGTATAAACTATTGGGGAAGTTAAACTACAGCACAAGTACCATTGAGTGGCATTTGCAACTAATATCGTGTTGAGTTCTGGAACTCTAGACAGACAGTGCCAAATGCAACAATATAACTCATCATCAGTTACCACTATAGTATCAGATAAACAACAATCAAATAAACAACAAACTCTCTCTCTCTCTCTCTCTCTCTCTCTCTCTCTCTCTCTCTCTCTCTCTCTCTCTCTCTCTCTCTCTCTCTCTCTCTCTCTCTCTCTCTCTCTCTCTCTCTCTCTCTCTCTGGGTGCAACTGCAGTGGCGTAGGGCGCTGCCCAAACAC
Source organism: Argentina silus (assembly GCF_951799395.1). NCBI lineage: Eukaryota > Metazoa > Chordata > Actinopteri > Argentiniformes > Argentinidae > Argentina > Argentina silus. The sequence goes on from NC_139655.1 coordinate 19,546,586, forward strand.
ACTCAATAATCCAGCGCTGAGGATCGCCATTGATTTATTAATTTCACATCTATTTTTTTTAGGCCTAGCAGCCTCCCTTCCTGCCTCCCTACCCGGGTAGACTCTCCTTCTCCTTCTCCCTGGGCCATAAAATATGCATAGAGTACTGGAGCGAAATGGGAAAGACTATGCGCTTGCCTCGATTAACTATTTACAGCACCAAGACCATCTGGACTGAGAGAGAGAGAAGGAGGGAGGGACTGAGAGAGAGAGAGAGAGAGAGAGAAGGATAGCAAGAGAGGGATGAGAGAGGAAGATAGCATGAAAGGGTGGCATGGAGAGAAAGTGGTAACAAAGGAAAGAGTGAAAGGAAATTGAGACAGCCGGTAGAGTGGTGAAAGAAATAACTAAATAACAATTATTTCAGGAAAGGCGAGGTGATACACAGATCTTTTTGATTAGATACAAAGCCATGTTTTTTTCTTGTCTTGGTTCGGTTTGGGGAAACGTGATCTGGACCCCGGAAAGGCTAATTGTCAACACATGGTAATGTGGGATTGATCTGGGTGTGTGCTTCTCCAACATGGCTTTGAAGCATCAGGATCTGACAGAGATAACGATGGGTTGTGAGCAAAGGCCGTACCATGGTATTGATTCTGACGAAGACAGGCAAGGAGAAAATAATAGAGAGTAAGAAGAAACAAAGGGAAGGAAGACAGAGAAAGAGAGAGGGGAAGCACGCATGCTGGGAGTGCAGGGGAGGAACGTGTGTGACAAGCGTCTGAAGTGTGCCCCCTATTGTTGAGCATGGAGGAGCCCTGGGGGTGTACACACACACACACACACACACACACACACACACACACACACACACAATCAGAGTGAACCAAAGTGGTTTTGCAAGGTCAGGGGACAGACACGTGTGTATGCGTGTGTGTGTGTGTGTGTGTGTGTGTGTGTGTGTGCATGCATGTGTGTAAGGGATGATGGGTGTGTAAGGGTCAGTATGTAGATGTGTGAAGGTCTGTTAGAGGATCTCCTCATACATTATGAATGTCTCCTCCTGGAGTGTGGAGGCTGGGGTAAAAGGAGTGGGGGGGAGGGGAGCTGTCTCTGGGCTATCAGCCCCTCACAAGTTCAAAAGAAGTGTGAAGAACACATGAATTATAAATCCCAGATGCTTTAACATGTGTGGGTGTGGGTGTGTGCGTACATGCTTTTGTGCATAGTGTGTGGATATGCAACTGTTATGTACAACATCCTTTAAAAAAAATGTGTGTGTGTTCATGCATATGTGCGATATGTGAATATGTGAATATGTGTTTACAAAATGTATGGGACAGAGACATTCTGTATCTGTGTGTGTATCTGTGTGTGTGTGTGTGTGTGTGTGTGTGTGTGTGTGTGTGTGTGTAAGTGAAAGAGAAAGAGAAAGAAAGACAATAATCTCCTTTTTTTTCTTTGCCTGCCTGCCTCATCTTTTGAGTGCAAAACAACTTTTTGTGTGAGGGGCTGACATCCTGAAGTGTATTGCATGCGGCTCACCTCATAAGAGCAGTCTTCAGAGGGGTTCTGTCAACACACAAGTTCTGTCGCTACTTGACATCAGTGCTTACTAATGCAGGAACAAGTCCTGTATGCCACATCCACACCACACCACACTTCTTACTCACGCCAGCCAGTCACTGCGATTACTGGATGTGTGGTTGTGTGTGACAATCACAAAACATCCCAGTCCTAATGGGATTTGTGTCACAGTGTTTGCATTAGAGGATGACCGACATATTGAGTGATGTCCCTCTTGTACAGTAAAGATGCGGGTGACCAGCTGGCAACCTCGTTTTTGGGATATTGTATTGTACAGTGACTCACTCTGTTGCTATTTCCTGTCTCTCTGTCTGAATAGCCTTGGCAGATGAAGACAAATGTTCGAAGGGCATGCAGCATACTGTATGGTGATTGATAGCTGTGAGCCTCTGACATGCTAATTCATCATTGGGATGAGTGGAGACAGTGAGAGGCCACAGCTGATCTGTGTCTGGACTGCGGCCCCCGCAGCTGTTATAGTCATGCAGAGAGTGATCTGTGAAAAAGATTGTTTGTGCCTTATGAGCCTGAGGAAATGTGTGAAAACATAAACCTGTGCTAAAAACTAAAAGCACGCCCGGGATTTCAGGGTTAAACGGAGGGTTAGGAAACACACTCAAATTGGGAGTGAAAGTGCTCGAAGGTTAACAGCGAGGTGAATCATCACACCGCTTACACATTTCTCAAAATACACACTCACACACGCACAAACAATAAGACAAGAAAACACAAACGAACAGATACACATAAGCATGTCTATGCACACACACACACACACACACACACACACACACACACACACACACACACACACACACACACACACACACACACACACACACACAGGGAGTGTAGAGGGTTAACTGTCCATAATTTCTCCTCTCACCTTGGGGTCTCGCCCCCTGACTGTGCAGAGCCACTTCAGTTGAAGAAGAAGAAAAAAAACACAACAGCATCGCCACAGTGATCACATAAATTATTTACCAGTGCCAGCATGCTGGCTCTCCTTTTAACTTCCACTGTGGCAGGGCGTAGGTCAGAAAGAGAGACAGAGCCCCCCACCACAACATTAAGGGGCACACTTCAGCCTGCTGTCTCAGACAATATTCACTGCATGAATTGTTTCTCTCTGCTTCTCTCTATCACCGTCTTCTCTTTGTTTCGCTCCTTCCACAAACGCTTTACTCAATCAATAAAGAGAAATGATGGGAAGAGAGAGAGAGAGAGATAACAGCTATTGTATATTGCATGTATTTTACATGATCAAATGTGAAGTGCCTTATGCACAGTCTTGTCCTAGCTACTGAGGGCCACAATGGAGATAAGTCTTAGACTGTTATATCCTCAATTATTTTATTCATGTACATGTAGGTTTTATATTTATGTGTGCTTGTTTTTTTTTTAAATTGTCTAATAAACTAAACTAAACTAAATCCTTTGTTCGTTACTGTACCGACTTTGAAGCTGATATTGGCAAAATAACTCCACATGGAGCAATTTCAAACTATTCTGAGAATAGCGTTTGCTGTTGCACAAACTGTGACATACCTTTCGACATAAACAACCTGGGTGGTTGGCATTGCCTCACTCTCATACAGTTTAGAAACTAAGCTCTCAGCATTTCCTTCCTCACATCACAAAGAGAGCTATTCTCATGAGAAAGGAGAATGTTTTCAGCTCTTTATCGTGCATGTTATAGCACAGGGTCTTGAGACAGCCTTAACAGATTCAAGGCCCAGGTTATGGGAGCCAGAGACAGCAATAAACCCACACCACTGACGCCAGAGCTTGGGGATAGCCAAAATGCCACGCTGCATAAAAGAGATACTACGAGAGAAAAGCAAAAGCTGATGTCTTCACAAACTCACTCAAGCCACCTCAGAGCACTGTAAAAATGTACATGTTGATTCCTCTCCATGTTTTTCTTATCTTACAGTGTCCGAACATGACTGGACAGAGACAGGTTTTCATCCTGTTGCTTAAGGGAAAAGATGTACATAGTATTGTTATTGGTAGTAGTATAAAAAGTGCAGCATTTTCTATAATCAATGTTATCCTGTTCACCTTGACATAACATTACTCTCTCTCCAAACTCTCTCCATACTGTCTCTCCCTACCCCACTTGTCCCACACCACAAACTCATTATCTGCTCTGGGTTAATCCCAACTGGGAGAACATAGGCTGTTTCCCCACTCGCCTCTCTTCAGATACTTGAGCATTAAGCTGAGACATACTGTAGAAAAACACAATCAGGGGCTGTGCCTGATTCCCACACTGAACTTTCACATTTTAACCGGAACCCTTGTGGGAGAATGATAAGGCTGAGGCTGAGGAATGAATAGATAGATAGATAGATAGATAGATAGATAGATAGATAGATAGATAGATAGATAGACCTGCTGACCCTACACCACAGAAAAGTTCCTCTTATCTTCTCTAACTTTTCTCCTGTGCACTGCCTGGCATCTTGATCTACACCACCTGACAGAGTGAGACAGCGAGCCCATTCATCTTCCCCATCTCCCTCCCGTTTGATCCCAAGCTTTAGGACATCAAAGCCCAGACTCAAGGGCAGTGACAGTGCACAACTATTCAGGGCTGGCAGAGAACTGGGCCCACACACATCATAATGGCACAACAGCACAGCAACCATCTTGCCAGCTCCTGACAAAACATGCTAATTCTGCTCACCGCTATGGACAATAAGGAGAGGAGACTAACATCTGGTAAAAAGGCCCAATTTGTGAGTTAAATTTGGTTTATTTACATTATTCTTTAAACTTGTTTTTCTTTTTTTCAGTCAGACTAGTCTGTCACAAATTTAGAGCATTATTCATAATAATAATGAAAACATCAACAGGAGAGGAGAAATATGTACATTATTCATACATCTCCTAGAGGGACACAGGCAGCCTGAGCTAATGAGAGGCCATTGCTTTGAAGTCAGAGAGCCCAGAGTGAGGTGAATGGAATGAATGTAGTACTCCCGTGAGACACATTGCTGTTTGTGCGATTTCTAGATAGCTATTTCTAGCCAGTGTTAAGAACAAGGACCCAGCCTTTCTGTCTCAAGTGTTTTGGAAGACAATGTGCTTTAGTGGCAATGTCTTGTCCTCTAGAATAGAACATTGAGAACTTTCAATGTTTTGAAATGTGAGTTCTATGCTGTGGCCCTAACACATAGAGTGAAGTGTCATTGGGGACTAAGCAGTTTTACTAAGTAGGGGATGCTCTGGCTGTCAGCCCCAGACGTGACCCTGCCTCCCTGGCACAGACGGTGCCCACTGTCCTGCCCTGTGCCATGCTGATACGCTATCTGTCCAAACAAATGCCTGCTCCCGCTCCCGCCACCTTCCCTCTCCAAGCGCCTGCTGATGTTTGGTCTTCATCCACTCTGCTCTGTCCACACTCAGTGCCGCTGTCTCCACTGAGAAGCAACAACACTGAGATAAGACGACCCTTTGACCTTACAGTGTGTCTCTGTCCAGAGATAGAGGGGCTGCAATTGGCCCAGACATAACAGAAACAGACACACATAAACAAACACAGCCATTTCGCCTACCTCCAGAGGGAGCTCTCCAGCACCTTGGTGGAGTCGGCGTGGTAGTACTTGGTCAGGATGAGGATGACCTGAAGGTGAAAGGAAAGCAGTCAGACACCTTTCAAACACCTTGTAAAATACAAGTCTCTCACAAAAAGAAAGACCCAGACATCACACGATACAGTAAGTATATTACATCCTACATATGAATTAAAGTAATTACATATGAAATACTTGTCAATATACAGTCTCCGATATATATGACTTGGCAGATGAGTAGGAACTGATGCTTAGGGACAGAATCTGCAGGGAAGTTTAATATTTTCTTCAGGGAATTTTAACAGCTTTGTGTGCATATTCAATCAATACAACTGCATTTCTATATGTTGAGCAGCATTGCTTAGTTTGTTTACCAATTATCAAAAAAATATGTACTTTATTTCAAATGATTTCAGGAAGCTTTAGGGAATTCTGCCTCCGCAGATTCAGTCTAGCCCTACTACTGATTATGCAGAGTTTTGTTTGAGGGCTCACAGAGAGACTATCACAGAGAGACAATTACCCTGTAAAAATAGCTGTCTTGTTTGCCACTTCTATTTTAGAAGGAAATGTTTACAGAGTCCCCTCCACCCCCCATAAGCCAAATCAGGTGTTTTGTTTAACACTGAATATCATTTCAGGAGGCACTTGAGTTAAAACCCTTGATTCAATGCAAGTGCTGAACATTTTTTGTACAGAGAAAAATACTTTGACATAAACTCAATAGAGGCCTCCATATCTATTATTCATACAACCAGGGCATTTTTGGGCCTGGGTACAAACCAACTCTCTGTGTGTAGTAGAAAGACTCTTGTCTTTCATATTTCTGAGAGCTCCAGGTTTTGACAGCAGGTCCTGCTGGGAATGTGTTGCCATGGCGAAGGTGTCTGAGGGTCAAGAAGTGCAGTAGCCCTGAAGGTGTGATTGACAGGTTGGTTACAGTAGGTGTTGGAACGACTGAAGACTGGGCCTGCCCTCAGGCTGGGGGAGGCTGGCCAAGGACCCTGCCCTGAAGCAGCTGCCTACAGCATGCTGTGTTGAAGGTGGCAGCTCTGAGGAGACCAAAAGTAACCACAGTGCAGAGTGTGCAAGATAGTCCATGTTGTTATATCTCAATGTGGGTGACAGAATGGCTTCATCAGAGTGGGAGTGCGGTAGCCTGTTTCTTATGAGTATGTTACAACACTATTATAACTCTGTTATACACAGGATGTATGCATGTAATCTAGTGTTTCCCCCTTGTGCTACGGCAGTGCAATGCAACCAAGAGCATTATAGTCAGGGTGGACAACAAGCCTCTTTCATGAGGCTTCTCTGGAGGCTGGGGCAGTTTTCAAAACCCACATTGGATCTCAAGAGAGGTTTACATTATTCCATTCCACCCAGAGTTTGTCCCACAGCTGGGAACACTACCTAATGTGATCCGAGCCCATTCCACAACCCGAAACAAAGTTTTATCAAAAGGCACTCTATTGTGTCTCGAGACACTTGGCTCAAAGCAAAAGCTCGAAGTTCTATCCCTGGTGTGGCTTGGGTTCCAAATAAGTTTTGAGGCCAGCAAACAGAACCAAAGACAATCCCCAATGCAGCAGCTTGGCAAACTTGATAAAAATCACTATAACAACCGTAGCAGATGTAATGGAGGACACAAGCCCCTAAATATATAGCAGTGCTCTGAGAGACTCTTCGCAGATGAGAAATCAGAAAGCATTATTTGCAAGTTATTTGAACTTCTCGTGCAAGTGAAGTATGTTGAAACGGGTAGGCTCAGTGTGCCATCCTGCGACACAGCCAGCAGTCCCTTCGCCTTCCCAGGCCGTGTGTTGTCCCACTGTGAGTCAGATGGTGTCTGTGGAAACAGACTGTCCGCCTCTGCACAGCTGTCCCTTTCCACAGCCCTAATGAGACACTCAGAGTGAGGCTTGACACTCCCGCCAGCCAGAGATGGAATGGAATGAAACACTGACATTTAGAGCGAGGATTAGATTTATTGTGCTGAACATTTGGACTTTTGTTGTCAAAGCCAATAACGTTTTATATACTTTAATTAGCTGGTCTTGTAGAAGTTGAGGAGTAGTTTAGTGGTAACTTTAAGTTTGGTTAGGAGGGAGGGATGGAAAGAAGGAGAGATGAAGGAATGGATGACGGGTATGGGAATGAAGGAACTGTCTAGGGAGAACAGGTGGCTGATCTGATCTGACTCCAGTAAATGTCCCGTGCAAACCTCTCGATTCAACATGAAAAGATGCATAAGTGAGAAGAGGAACTTAATACATGGAGCAGGTCAGTAGACTCTGACCTCTGGGTTCGATCAAGATCAGTTTCTATGACACAACAAACAGAGGAGGTCTTGGGTTGCCTATACTTGTGCAGCACTATATTGAGGAATTCCACATAACAGCTAGTCTCTAGCATAACTACATTGGGTTCAGAACTCCTTTCAGGAGAGCGTAATGCTTTGTAGCATGCCTAAGCTAGTGTCACTGGGATCTGTCACAACTGCATCTGTGTTGTTTGCAATAGAGAGCCCTGCATAAAATACAGATTGATTTGAGCGCTATACATGAAATTGCATCCTGTGAAATATGAAAAGTAGAGAGAGCTCAAGCATCTCGATTTCTCTCCACTGAGCCGAAGAGATTCAAGCATACATCATTCATCCGTCAACATTCCAGTGGTTTCCAACCGACAGCCCCATAAAATGTTGTGGCTCCAGAGAAACAGTGCACCACACTGTTCTGCGGTACTATCCCCATGTTGCGCTGGTTTGGGATCGAGTTCTGCTCAATGGGAACATTATTTTTCTTTGCAGAAGTAGTGGACAGGGCAAGGATGTACACTCTCATTTACCAAAGTGGGGAGGAGACAGAGGGAGCCTTTATTTGGCAGTGGTATGCCTCCCCATCCTGTCAAAATCTGCTGAATAGGGGAGAAGTAGGGTCCCAGCCTGCCACCAATGCTCTGGCCGCTGCCCGAGACTGCAGCTTGGCAGTACGTACCTAAAACTTATTTGACTGAGAGGCGGACCAGCACATCCTAAAGGTCTTAGCGAAACAGTAATCTTAAAAACAATCTTCCTGTTTTTTTATACAGCAGCAAGTTGATTGTAGTGTAACAGTGAGGGGCCAGCCACATAAACTGAACATTTTCCCTACCACTGTGGGCCATGGGAGCCAGCTAAAGGAGCATGCAGTTACCCCTCTGGCCACACAACACACCTGAGAGGAGTTTGCTCGTCAGGCTCTGCTGGCAGCTGGCCATCGTTGGACTAATGAGCAAGCTCTTTACAAAGCTGAAGCAAAGCAGAGGAGAGAGCTTGGGATATTCACAGGAGAACCGCTAAAGTTGTAGTTATGAAAAGATGTGTTGATTATTTGATTTCAGTTTACCTTTTTGATGCAAGTACTTTTGAGCAATTAAATCCCCTGGTGATGTTACAGTAATTCTAAACACATAAATCATAAAACTATACTTACAGTAGAGCCTACATAGATCTGCAAATATGTCAAGATGAGTGAACAAAGTCTGAGGGCTCATTCTGGCCTAAACTATGACAGAAAAACAATCAAAATACAAAATATGAGGGAGTTTATGATTAACTGATTGACCCAGCAATGGCCACAGTTATTTCCACAAATCTCAATCACAAAGCTGGGGTGTACATTAGAGGCCTATTATGCCTAGAATTTAGCAAATGTTCATATTTCCAATGCAGAATTTCTTGTGTGGTCCTTCTAATCTAACAGCATTATCATGTTCTGTTGATGACATGCAGTGGGAATCGTGTTTACTGGAGGAAAGTCAACTGGGCAGTCAGGACCCCTGGATAACTACACACTAAGTTACAAGAGCCCCCATTGAGCCCAGCACTGCAACACAGCCAATCATGAACTCTGGCTCAACATCTTGTCATTTGTCCTCAAGACATTCCCTACTAGGAGTCTGAATGAAACCCTATCAATCAGCTTTTGAGGAAGGAAAAGAAAGAGTGGGAATAAAGAGGGACAGACTCAGAGTCAGGAAAAAGTACAAGAATGTGGGCATTCATTTTTAAACCAAAAACAGTGAAATACAATTACTCCATCTGAGTGTGTGACCCCCTGGGGCAAACACATTCTCCAGAAACAGACCACACACATATAAACAATTCATCACAGTCTGAAAAAAAGGATTTCATTTGAGTTTTTATTCCAAAAATGAAACCCAATTGATTTTCACAAAGCACAAAGTCTGTTAAAATAAGATTCCTAGCCAATTTAATTTGAGGAATTACCACTCTCTCTTTCTCGCTCTCCCTCGCTCTCTCTGTCTCTCTCTCTCTCTCTTGTATACAACTGCATTTCCCACACTCTCTTCGCTAGGTCACAAATACCACCATTCCACTCCATCAATAGCAGTGTTAATCATGGCGTTACCCATTCAGGTCTCAGTGGTCGACGACCCTGAGCGGTCATGTCTGGTTGAACACGTTTCTGCATGGAGCTTGACTAGCTGGGCAGTGGCACACACACGCAAGTGTTTTAAATGGTCGTTTGAGATCGTGACCACTCATTAAATCCCTCCAGTGGAGAAGGAGAACAATTACATGGCTCTGTAGGTTTTGCTGGCCCTGCATTCTGACAATACAAAAGCCCCTCTTCTACAGTGACCTTACACACTTGGAGGACTCCATAGAGTCAGGTTGAGGTGGAGTCTCATCTGGAGCTCACTGTTTCCTACAGTATTCTTCTCTCTTACCGTCTCTCTTTTGTTGTCTTCTCCTTTTACTTGTTCTATATTACCATTCTCCCTTTGTGTTTGTCTCTCTCTCTGATCTATTTCTTTGTTTCCCTTTTCCTCCCCCTGTTTTATCTCAATTTTCTCTCCCTCTCTTTTTTCTTATTTCACCATTTCTTTCTATCTAACAATGTGTTTCATGATCTCTGCAATTAAAGATTCATCCAATTATTAATCTGTTTATGTATTGTAGAAGAGACGACCCAGAAAGAGCCTGAGCACTAGACTAGAGTAACATTCCATGCAATAATACAGTGATGATATTTTCCTTAGAGGCTACTGAAGACTGACTGACGTTCTAAGCAGTTAATTGGACCAACAGGATCGGGAAACTGATTCCTCAGATGTGTGATAATCCACTGCAGGGCCTCTGAGATTGAGAGAACTAGCCGGGCTGAGATTGAGAGAAATAGAGAGTGAGAGAGAAAAGGTGGCCTAGGGCAAAGGCTCTGATGAGTCTTATTGATGGACTGATCAATGTGGCTCAACCAGGGCCCTGGGATTAAGTCTCCCTCTCTGGGTCTCAGATCTGTCCATCGATCTGACCTCCGAGGATGGCTTAGTGGACTACAGACAAAGGGGGTGAGGCGGTGCACCACTGGGAATGGAACCATGCCCGATCTGGGTCTGGGTGATCATTGTTGGGTTTCAGATCAAAAGGTGCTGGGTTCTAGACTTCACTTGGACATTTGGGGATATGGTTCTGAGAAGAAGCGTCTTCTATTAGTAGTCATGTCAATATTTGGGGAGAAAAAGAAAAGGCAAAAGATAAGAGATAAGGACTTTAATTGTTTTAGTTGTTTGACAAAAATACTGTGGAGCCATATGCCAAAAAAAAAGATCTGACAAATACGATTTCTTTGAAAACAGACATATCTGTTATGTTGCTGTCACTACTTAGTTCAGCTGCTACACCTCATTCAGAATGGAAACTGAACCCATTGCAAACAGACAGACTGCTGACGGACTGGCTATCTGAAAGACCACATTAGGACGACAAAAGAAGTAGACATGGGGGATGAAAGAGTACACAGGGGGGTCGCTCTCTTATTCCCTCCCTCTGTCGCTGACCACAGATCCCTCACTCCAGCTGGGCAGTCTTGTTCTAGTGAGTTTCATCCTGAAACTCCCAATACAATATTTCCAGAATGGAAAGATGGAGGGTGAAAAAAAACATGGGTAAAATGAAGTTGGGACATTGGAAGTGGAGGGAGAGCCCAAACCTTATCTCTCTCTCCTCCTCAACTACACCTCCTCTGCATCAGCTGCTAAAGCTTCTTACTACCATTCCAAAATTCAATCCTCTGCCTCTGACCCAAAGAAACTATTCTCTACATTTTCCTCGCTCCTCAACCCACCTCCTCCCCTCCTCCCTCCTCCCTGATGATATTCTAAAACTGGTCACATCCAAGCAGGCAACCACCTGACCCCTCAATCCTATCCCCTCCCCCTTTCTCCAATCCATTTCCAAAGACCTCCTTCCGTTCCTGACCACCATAATCAATTCCTCTCTATCCACAGGATCTGTCCTAGCTGCTTTTAAGACAACCAGAGTCAAGCCTCTTCTCAAGAAACCAACTCTTGACCTGTCTGCTGTCCATAACTACAGACCAGTATCCCTTCTCTCCTTCTTATCTAAAACCCTTGAACATGCTGTTTCTAACCAACTGTCTCACCATATCCTTCAGAACAACCTCCTTGACCCTCACCAATCTGGCTTTAAGGCTGGGCACAACGGAGACTGCTCTCCTTGCTGTCACAGAGGCCCTCCACTCTGCTCGAGCTTCCTCCCTCTCCTCTGTTCTCATTCTTCTGGATCTGTCTGTTGCATTCGACACAGTAAACCACCTGATCCTTCTCTCCACCCTCTCAGAACTGGGCATCTCTGGCTCTGCACTCTCCTGGTTTGCATCCTACCTGGCCGATCGCTCTTACCAGGTGGATCGCTGTCCTCTCCACGAGCCCTCACCACTGGGGTTCCCCAGGGCTCCGTCCTAGGGCCCTTACTGTTCTCCATGTATACCAAATCTCTTGGCTCTGTAATTTCCTCACGCAGATGAACTCTTTCTCTTTCCCCCCCTCTGACTCACAGGTGGCAACACGTGTCTCTGTGTGTCTTGCAGACATGTCTGCTTGAATGTCAGCCCACCACCTCAAGCTCAACCTTAACAAGACTGAGCTGCTCTTCCTCCCTGGGAAAGCCTGCCCTCTCCAAGACTTCTCCATCACAGTAGAGAACTCTACTGTGACCTCCTCCCAGACAGCCAAGAATCTTAGGGTGATCCTTGACAACCACTTATCCTGTGCGCGAATATTACAGAGACAGCACGCTCCTGTAGATTCTTACTCTACAACATTAGAAGGATACGTCCATTCCTCACGAGACAAGCAGCACAACTCTTGGTCTAGTCACTTGTGATCTCCCGTCTTGACTACTGCAACACACACTTGGCCGGTCTCCCCACCTCCGCCATCAGACCTCTGCAGCTCATCCAGAATGCTGCCACCCGTCTGGTATTCAATCTCCCCAAATTCTCCCATGTCATCCCCCTCTTTCAGACCTTTCACTGGCTCCCGGTAGCAGCTCACATCAGATTCAAAACCCTGGTACTCGCCTACTGGGTGGCAAAGGGAACAGCCCCTCCCTACATGGTCAGCCCCCAAACCCCTGCCCGATCACTCTGCACTTCCACCTCGGCTGGCCGCCTGGCACCGCCGCCTCTATGTGGATGCAGCAGTCGCGCTACTTGGTCACAGCTTTTCACTGTCCTGGCGCCCTGTTGGTGGAACGAGCTTCCCACTACTGTCAGGACTGCAGAGTCACTACCTATCTTCTGCCGTAGACTGAAGACCCATCTCTTCAGGCTACATCTTCATCCCCACTACCCCCCGTACAGTTTCTCAACTGTAAATACATTAAAAAATTAATTAATTAATTTAATTACAAAAGAAATTCTAGCATTATGACTACCAATAGCCCCTGGTCCTAGCATAGATTTGTTTTTCTTATGATGACTGATGTATAGATGACTCACTTTCTTAGACAAATGTATTTGTTGTAAGTCGCTTTGGATAAAGGCGTCTGCAAAATGTCAAAAATGTAAATGTAAATCTGTGAGTAGATGAGGGGAGAGAAAAGGATGTCGGCAGCCAAGTGTGTGTGTGTGTATGTCTGTCTATGTATGTGTGTTCAATATGACATCATACTGTGGATGCCATGAGTATAAAACAAGGAAAACATTGTAACACAGCGCCTACTGTATATGAAGATGCATAAACATCTGTGAGTAAAAATACATGGTGATGTGAAAACAGTGAGAACCTCTCTACTGCTACCTTTCCTGGCACAGTAATAGGAAAACAGAATCCTATCCCGGCTCAGACAGCATCCCCTTTAGTGGATACAGCTGCTAGCCCCAGCTGAACAGCTGTCGCCTTAGCATTACAATAATCCCTGCTTCTCATTCACCCTTTCTGTCTATCCCTGTTTCTCTCTCTCTCTCTCTCTCTCTCTCTCTCTCTCTCTATATCATTTCAATCTTCTGTTTTCCTTTCTCTCCCCATGGTTGACTTTCTCATGCCCTCTCTCCCTCTCTTCCCTTCTTCGCACCTATTTCTCTTTTGACCCCTATTCTCTTCATATCCCTATTTTTCATCCCCTATCCATGGAGCTATAGATGCTTAAGGACTATCAACAATAATTAATCATCAACACTAGCTATTGACGGTGGGGTGATCATTCCTTTGTTTCTTGATGAGACAGGGCTCAGTGGTGAAACTAAAACAGAGAGACTCAGTAGTGAAGGGGGCTCAACAGGACATGTTACAAGCAGCAGAGCACTCTTAGGATCTACTTTTGGCAAATGTATCCATAGAACTGTGTTGTAATTACTGGAAAGGAAAACATTATTGAGTGTTTTTTTGCTTCCCCTCGACTGGGTTCAAATACAGTTTAGCATTAGCATTAACATTTGCGTGAAAGTTTGAATACAAGGTTGTGCAATTGGAGTTGTTTTAGATCCTTCCCTGTCTTGTACCCCCAAAAAGTGTTGGGGTGACTGCTTTGTTGTTGTTTGAATCCCAGATTGTCCCTTTAGCACTGGCATTTGAAGTCAATAAAATCCTCTTGTAGAGCTCACTCTAAAATGCTCAGGCAGCCCATAACAATTGCAGTCAAAGCCAAAAGGGAAACATAATACAATAGAAATACTGTACACACATAAATGGGTTTGCTCCCACAGGCCCTAGAACTGTAGATTGTTAAATTCACTTTGTCTCGTAAACAAATAGTCGTTCTTTTTCACTTTTCTTCTCTTTTCCTCTCATAAATACACACACACACACACACACACACACACACACACACACAAACACACCCTTAACCGTACACCTATGTTAGCCCTTATCAACCCCACACCTTCACCCTTTCCCCAGAAAAACAAGGAATAAGATAAGGTACAAAAAAAGGCTGTTATTAGACCCTCATGTCCATCTCTGTTCTAAGTTGTTAATTTCATCATTCAACCCAGTCTTCTGAAAGGACCACAAAACTGACCAATAGTAGCCTTTATTACATTAAACACAAGATGCATAGGAACAAGTGAACCAAATTAAACTATTCACTATGGCTAAACTGAGCATTAAAATGGTTAATTTAGTTTGGTGCTTTTTGGCACCACCCACCTCCTCTTAATCTCTCTCTCTCTCTCTCTCTCTCTCTCTCTCTCTTCTAGTTCCCAACAGTCTAACCAAACTCTACCAAACACTTTAAACTCCTAACCACTCAAATATACAGTAAAGACCCTCACAGCGGGCTATACAAAGGCAGTAAGAGGTACTGGCAGGTCAATGGGGTGTTGTTACTGAACAGGCCGTGTCTGGGATGTCTCCCTCTTCCCCTCCATCTGGGCCCTAAAAAGGGCCAGTTTAGTCTGAGAGAGTCCTGCGTCCTGTCACAAGCCATCAGCACCTCTCTGCTAATAACCCTGCCCTCCCCCCTTCTCCTCCCCCTTGGAGCGACTGGGGCTCTGGCCCTGCTTTAATGCGTTGTCACACTTCATTTACCTCCTGAGGAAGAGAGATGGGGTGACCCACACACACACACACACACACACACACACACTCCAACTTAAGCTTTCTCGAGAACCAAAATTCACTCTCTTTACTCCTGTCTGTCATGACCTCTCTCTCTCTCTCTCTCTCTCTTCTTCTCCACTTCTAAAGGTCCTTTCCAGGCGAAGGCCACCCAGTCTTTAAGGACAACCAAACTCAGAATGAGGTCACAACAAAGTGTCAAAGTAAAACACACACCGCCTCATCAGATGCGGAGCTCAGATTCAAACTGACACACAGCTCAACCATGCTACCAATCACATGAAAAGAAAAACTGTTCTGAGAGAAATACAGAATTGAAAGAAGACCTCACCAACCTTGTTCCTTGCCCAAACCCATGAACTAAGCAATGTGGTTCCCTAAACTGCTACTATGAGACATCTTGGAAACTGAAAATGATGGCCATTAAGAAATTGGTGTCAAAGCAAACATGTAGAAACCAATGAAATCCAGTACTGAGAGAGAGAGAGCCCAGGTGTCCGTTGGCCTGTGAACCTCTGGCCAACAATGTCAACATCATGGGTGTGCTGAAGATCACCACGCTAAGTTTCTTTTTTAAGTTGGCAGAACGAGCACCACCACAATGCCAACCTCTGTGCCACTGAGACGAAAAGAATGTAATTGGGTTTGTCATAAACCATGTTAACAGAGCACTTATTGTGCTGGTGTCCTTATAAGGTCGGTATAGACAAGCAACACTATGAGGTGTGATTTGTCTGAGATGAGGGAGAAGGAGAGACACACACACACACACACACACACTTAATAAGACCTTATTATTTTTGTTCTATACCCATGGGTGTACATAAGCCGCATTTAGACATGACATTAAGACTGCTTTAAAACCCCTGAGCAGGACATAGACACCAGATCTCCATCTCTTGCTCTTCCTCATCCTCTTCCCCATCCTCTTGCTCTCAATTTCTCTCTCTTGTTCTCTCTCTCCGTATCGCCTTTCTGCTGTGACGACTGGGAGCGGTGGAAGATGAGAAATGTCAGCTGGTGCAGATGGTGGGTTTTTCTAGGGTCCGGTGGCGCCCGTCCCCAAGGTATACGCTCATCCATATACATGGTGGCAGTTTGTGTGTGTGCGTGTGTGTGTGTGTGTGTCTTTCATTATTCATCAGGACCTAGGCTTTGTTCTCAGATAGAAGAGACACACGTTGCAGCCCAAACAGACAAAGTAGAGAGAGCAGGAGAGAAAAGGGGACTGAGAGGAAAGAATGGGGGAAAGAGAGGTAGAAGGAGAGGGAAGGAGAGAGAGGGAGGATGGAAGGAAGAATATACACAGTATAGAAAGAAAGAAGTGGGGGATATTTTTATACAGAAATTCACATTCCCCAATGACATACACCTAAACTCACTGAATCATACTGATTAAGGCCCATATGTCAGCCCTATGTGCACAGACACAGATCAGATGGATCTCACTCTGCCTTTAGGGGGCTAACTACCCCTGTGACTATCAAAATCACCAGAGTGTCCTTGCCTATCTGGTGAAAAGTCAAAACATACAGAGCTAGGACAACATTGAGATACCCACTAGCAGGTCTCAGTGAGAATTTTTTTTTTTTTTTTTTTTTTTTTTTTTACAAAATACCATTTCAATGGAGAATACAGTAGAAATGTCATTGCATGTCATTAATGAGAGGGCAGTGTGTGTGTGTGTGTGTGTGTGTGTGTGTGTGTGTGTGTGTGTGTATGGTGCTTATCAAGGGCAGGTTATTTTTTACAGTAGGCTATTTACAGTTACACCAATTATGTCAATATGTTATTTTCAATATGTAGCTCTTTAAAATACACTAGACTCTAGAAGCCCTAGGCCCTCATTACTAACCAAAGTACCCAGAATGAGGTCCGGAGACGTCCATTTGTTGACATTAGTGTAACAGTATAATCATTGAATTAGATCAATACCATGCAAAAAGTAACTGGTTGTGTTTAGTCAGGATTAAACTTTAGACAAAACCAATTCTGTAGCTTGACTGCATGACAACAACAATACCAGGACTCTAATAATACACATCAGTTTGAGTCCTGGAAAGAGTACAGGACCCTCACAGGGCTGACCTTTATCACTAAAGAATAGAGTGGGGAGGTGTCAGCACAAAATACAACAGAATCTGCCAACCCAACTGTGAACTCAAACTAACTCAAACTCTCCTTCCAACTTTGTGTGTGTGTGTGTGTGTGTGTGTGTGTGTGTGTGTGTGTGTGTGTGTGTGTGTGTGTGTGTGTGTGTTTGTCTGTGTGTGTGTCTGTAAGAGAGAGAAGAAGAATGTGTGCATGTATGTGTCAAGTATCCACACCACCCATATATCCACACATCTATATGTGCTCAAACTGTAAAATCAAAATGCACATCCCAGCAGGATATCAACATATCAAACAGCATAGCTGAAAAAGAAAACATTATCATTATATCAAAGAGATGTCTCTGCATGTGATGGTCATGTGTGGAATCTGAAGGGGCAAAAATAGTAAGTGAGAGAGAGGGAAAGAAAGTCCAGAGAAAGAGAGAGGACAGCAAGAGGGAGAGGAGGAAGAAAATACCATAGAGAGAGTGGAGAGAGAATCCACAAGACACAGGGTGACTAGCCTGTTAAACAGAATTTAAACTTAAGTGGCCTCCCTGCACAGCACTGTCTGTGAGTGGTGCCCCTGTGCCCTCTTACCAGCTGGATGCCAGCGTGTGCATGCCCAGTCTTCCCCAGATACAGACAGGCCGGTCCAGGCTATGCCCCTGCCAACTGAGCACTGCCACAGCTGTGCCCACACAACCCTGTTTTCGCCCTGACAACACGCAGCTTCTGTTATCACTACGGATACAATCACTGAGCATGAAGGGGGAGGTTATTGGCTACCACAGCTCATTGTGCCTCCCGTCTCTGCAACATGCATGCACGCACGCACACACACATTGTGGATCTGTAATTCAAATTCACCTTCCTCAGGCTCAATACAACAGAACCAGGTGGGCTCAGCTCTCTTTGAAACAAGCAGCTTCTTACAAACGTAAGCCGGGCCACAGAACTAGATCCTTAGACAGCGAGCAGTCTGTCTCTGGCAAAGACAATAAGCTGAGAAGACTCACGCCCCCTCCTTCCACACATGTCTCTACCTCTTCAAACATCAGCTATGAAGAGAGAAGAGAAGAGGGCAGAGGAGGAGAGGGGAGGATAGGAGACTCCAGCACCTGAAGGGCTTATGTAATACCCTTGGTTTGAACAAAACAAGGCCATGTTCAGCATCAACCAATAACTAACTGAATACTTAATTCCTAATCTAACAAATATCTCTCTTACTACCAATGAGGTCAAGGCATTCTGATTGGGATGCACCGATATATTGCCGATACCTATTCCAAGTATCAAGGAATACAGAGTCCAGATCTGATGAAATGCTATTTAAAAAATGCCACCCCTCGAAAACACTTCGCCTTGCAAATTTTGCAACAAGCAGTTACATTGTTGTCTCTCAACATGAAGTAATTCACGTTGAGACCACAGACATGGTTGCAGACATGGTTGTTATTGTTGTCACCGCACTTGCGTGTCATTGCAGCTGTGCAGCAGTCAGTCGACGACGCACATTGTTTGGCAAGTTTTTACAACAGTTTGCGTCATGGCATCAGATTGGTAAATAGCATTCCCTATATCTGATTCCCAATCCAGCATGTTAGGCCAATATCGGCCTGATAGCGATGCTCAGTATGGGATCAGTACATCTCTATACTCTGAGACTATTGAATCACTATCAACACTCAATATCAACTGTAGTGTTCCAGTATCTGGCATCTGGAGATAAAATAAAGTAAACAGTTCCCTGTGACATATCACATAATCTCCCGGTATGACAACAATAGCTGTGTCTTGCCTCCTAGAATCTTCAGCCAAATGAAGGAAACAAGGCAATTCCTAGAATCACTTGATTTGAGATTCCTCTACATTATGTAATAATGTAACTCAGGTCAGGAGCAGCATGGCATAGCATCCTCTAGCATCCATATCTCTCTGCTCAGTCAAACTCATGTTTGAGGGGCTTAGTGATCATGCGGGTACTGGAGAGACTGAGTTCTTACAACTGCCTCCCTCAACTGTCAAAGTCTGTTACGGTTTGCATTCTGAGTCTGTTTAGCTTTTAAACCTTTGCCAGATGTAGAGTAGGGAACAAATTAGTAAGGAATGGGCCAAACTCCAAACCACGGGTTTCTGCTAATCAAATGGATGGTGGCAGAGTGGCGGAGATGTACGTAAGCACACCAAGGCCAGTGCGACCGCAGACTGACTGACAGGCTCAGAGTATAAGTTGCTCGTAGGCGCAGATCCAGGGTCAGCATATCCTCACACATTCCAAATCCTCAACCTCTAGAGGGAAAACACAAAACTGACCTTAGATCAAGGCAACTTCATCTAACCCCTAGTCAGACTGAGGCCTGCTTGCAATTACTCATCATTCCACGGAGATAGAGGGAGATAGAGATTAAGTTATTATGGGCTATTCAGGACAGGAACTGGGCTCTGGCATCGCCATAGCTGTAACCACCACAAAAAAGTCTGAAGAGACTAGAAAGAAGAAAAAAAAAATGTGTGCATATTTGTGTAGAAAGAGAGAGAAAAGGAACAGAGAGAGAAGGATAATACAATACTGCAGCATGCTATGTCATATGTGTGTGTGTGTGTGTGTGTGTGTGTGTGTGTGCGTGTGCATGTGCGTATGTGTATGAGTGTGCGTGCATCTGATCTGATCTTCTTTGGCAGATTCTGCACTTTCAGCCAGTAGGAGAGGGAGTGAGGGTAGAGTGTACTCTGGGCCGATGGAGGCTCCTGTCTCCCTGGCTCCTGACTCCCTCCTCCTCTCTAATCCTCTAATCTGACACTTCCAGGGACTTTACACACGCATTAGAGACAGACCCTTGTGCCCCGGACAGCACGCTCTGGCTATCACTCACTCCCAAACACACACACACACACACACACACACACACACACACACACACACACACACACACACACACACACACCCCACATATGCACCCACATGCAAGCATACACACACTGGCAGTCATCCAATGCTGCGTAGAAACATACAGTACACACACCAGACAAGGGAGAACAGCTTGCACTCACACACACACACACACACACACACACACACACACACACACACACACACACACACACACACACTGTCACAGACTTACTACTTTATATTACTTTATAGTTAATACTTAACTACTTTATTGTGATTCAACATGACACAGTGTGCATACCAGGATGCACATCTTTTAGAGGTCACAAACCCAGTATATGGAATTGTCACTACATGAGTAGTGAGTTTGCATAAAAATGCAAAGAAATGAACACAACATCCATCCACTCTCACACATCATATCAGTCCCAAAGATGTGTGTGTCAAATGAGGTCATTTTGGCTGGAGTGTAATCTAGAACAAATGGCCCTGGCTCAAATTACAGGTGCCTGAGGTATTGAACCTGAGCCTAAGTGGGCCCATTAAGACCAAATTGGACTAATCTAATCCACAGATCTAATTTCATGGGAATGTGTAGTAGTTGGACGGTGTATCGTCCAACTACTGTACTAGAGTTAATTTGTCCCAGAATATGGCCTTGGGCTTGCACTAACAATGTACAGGATTCGGCGCGAGCTTTGCTGCTTTGCACATGTATGTACTGTGTGTGTGTGTGTGTGTGTGTGTGTGTGTGTGTGTGTGTGTGTGTGTGTGTGTGTGTGTGTGTGTGTGTGTGTGAATCCTTTATGTGCATTCATGAATACTTAAAGAGGTCAGGTTAAACCAGCCAGGTTAAGGTTAAACTCCAGGCTCTGGATCTCCAAGCATTAACATAACAATAAGGAAACACACACTTATTTCCTGTTCTCGCAACAATAATCACTTATTTACCTCCTCTCCTGAGGGCTTATTCATGACCTTGAACAGGAATGTGTGTGTGTGTGTGTGTGTGTGCGTGTGTGTGTGTGTGTCTGAGAAACCTGCTCCACAAAAGCAGCATTCTCCCCTGTCTCAACAGCAACCCACTAAGAAAAACAACCCTTTGAAAAAAGAAAACAGTAAACTGCACGTCAGACCTGTTCCAAATGGCTGAGCAGCAGCTGAAGGTTATACCTAACTAAAAAACACAGTGCCCACCATCGCGTCACACAGACACACAGCCTATAGCCCTTTGTGCTCTGACTGCATTCCAAATCTTCAATTGCCTCGTGCAGAAATATCAGGTACAACAAAGACAGGCAGGCAGGCAGGCAGGCAGACAAACAGACACAGACACACACATACACATCCATGTGCAGTGATTACACATCTCTGAAAAAACCCTGTCTGTCTGGTGACTAATGTGCAGCCCAGCCATTTTATCTTACACATGAGTGCAGCCAGCCGTCAGTATGAATTAAGAGAGATGGGGAGTGTGTGTTGTTAGCAAGCCCCTAAACTGTCGCTGAGTGTTGTGCTGAGAGACAATGTAGACCTCTCACAGCACTAGTGACTA
This sequence comes from Argentina silus, assembly GCF_951799395.1. Taxonomy (NCBI): domain Eukaryota; kingdom Metazoa; phylum Chordata; class Actinopteri; order Argentiniformes; family Argentinidae; genus Argentina; species Argentina silus. The sequence continues at coordinate 19,568,147 of NC_139655.1, forward strand.
TGCTAAAGTGCAGGTCTAGAGGTTAACCTGATACCGCCACTAGCTATGACGCTTACATTAATGATTTAGATAGGAAAAGTACAAGCTTTTGTTAGGGCTTCCCAGAGGGCCCAACCTCCTTCTCCCCCATTTCTCCTCTCCAAAAACAAAATGGTGAGGGAAACTGACTGTAAAAGGAGTGGTTTCAATTGGTGCCAAAGTCAAATGAATGCACAGTAACAAGTTGAGGTAATCTAAGTTTCCTTCATATGCAAGCTAACAATCTAAAACAGATTGGCTAGCATTTTGCAACAAACCTCTAGTCTACCACCAAACAGTGATACATTGGAATGCCTATAACCATAATTTATGATCAACATGTTACAATTTGTTCTCATGGAGGACCAGCTCTGAGTGAGGTGTCAATAGAAAACAGCAGAAAACTGATTATACACGATGACAATTCACTCTCCAACCCCCAAAAAAGAAGGTCTGAGCATTAGTCAATTAAGTGGAGTACAAACAGGGTAGTTTCACACTAGCCTGTACCCAATCATCTGATTTTATCGTTGGAAAGGATTCTGGGAAGGCCTCCAGGATTGGTCTGCTTTGGTCGGCCTGAAACTGAGAATGTAGTTATACTACAGAACTTCTCTTTCCTCCCATCTTCTGCCCCTTCCCTTCTCTCATTCTTTCTCTGCCCTTCTCTCCTCTCTTTCTCTCTCTGCTCTTCTCTCCCCTCTCTCTCTGTTTCTGCCTCTCTCTCCTCTGTCTCTAGTTTCTCTAGAAAATCTACCACAAGGTGGTCAATACTCGCTGCAGCAGCTCACACGTAGGCAGAGGAGTTTTGTACATCAATATGCATGCCTGCCTGCTAAGGTGTGAGGGATAGAATGTGTGTGTGTGTGTGTGTGTGTGTGTGTGTGTGTGTGTGTGTGTGTGTGTGTGTGGTATGGACGCAACACCAATGCATTTTCATCGCCTGGACAAACAGTCCAGTGTTCTGGAAAATGATTACCTTCCCTCTGTTTCTGTCAGAGCTTCTCAGTCTCAATCATCTTGTATTTGATGCCGCTCAATCTTTCACTCTTTTTTGTCTCTCTCTCTCTCTCTCGTGTTTTTGTTTAGCGAGGCCTTGTGACTGTGGAGATTGTTAATGATAGGGTACAGCCACTGGAGCTGCTGTTATTAAGATTTCACAGTGTGTGGACACACACACACACACACACACACAGTCTGTCATTGTCCTGTCAGTACACAGGGCTATTTTAGGAACTGCTTGCCTCTCCCCACAGGGTGAGTCCCTGCCCTCTCTCCTCCCATTGTACCCATCAAACCTCTGTCATCCTCTGACACTATGCCTGCCAATGACAGCAGTCAATTTAATGCACAAAATATACTTAGGGTAAATCTACTTGTGGTGTGAGTGATTCACTGTTCAAACATATTAGATCCTGATACAAGGATACAAGGATACAAGGATTTGAGAACCAAATGTATAAGCTGGGTGTAGCTGATAAGGATTGGAGGCAATGAGACATTGTTGCTACTGTACTATCTACCATAATTTCCTGTTTCTGACAGAACACATACTTATGAATCATCAAAACCTAGCTCTATGTGGCTGTCTGCCTCTCTCTTTCTCTCTTCAATACACACCTACTGTACATAAACCAGAGTGGTCTCCTACTTAAAGTTAATAAAGATTAACGTCTTACATAAGACATGCAAATTCATTTTCCCTCACATAGCGTATCTTCAGATTTTGAAGAATCGTCGAAGATCTGTTACATGTATGAACCAGGACATGCAATTGGGAGTGCATACTATTGTGTATAGGTACACGATTTAATAAGGAGACTATGTTGCCATAAACATAACTTCATAAACCAACTACGGCATCCTCATGATGATACATTTCAACAATTACAGGTTGTACTAAAAGGGTGACACTCAAGGAAGAAATAGCTAGATTCAAATAAGGCCCATCATTATTAAAAAATATGAATGATAATAGAGGTGGACAACTGTACTGTATCGGTGGCATAGAGGGGAAGAGAGAGAAGAGATCATGTCACACCTTCACAGGAAGGCAGAAATACACAGAAATACATGTAGACAGGTATAAAGAGTTAGGATGTATTGCAAAGAAGTGTTTCTGTAACGGAGGGTGTGTACCAGTTTGTCCTTTTTAAATAAATGCCCCATCGAGGGCTTACCCTTCTTTCAGTCTGAATGTCTCCTCAATGAAACCTCCAAAATGTGCGCCAGTCCACAGTTTCACATCAGACACCTGCAGGTGGGTCTTTATAAGCTTTATTTATTATTTGGGTGATAAAATCCCTACTGAAACTGTGACTCTTCACAGAGAGTGAGAATGATAGAAATAGGTTGAGGAAGAGAGACAGAGATGAGAGAAGAGTGACAGAAGATAGAGGGAGAAGTCTAATCAGAGGCTCCTGATTGGTGTTGCCTATCAAAGCACTTCCACTTCCTTCTCTCACTGTTGGATCATAAGGAGGATCCAAAGAAGCATGTTTCTCTCATCGTCTGCAACAGAGGATCAGACCGGAGACAAAGCCGGCTGTTGTTCATGTTGTTGTTTGCTTTTAAGCGAATGATTAAGCTGTGGTTTTCTTCAAAGAGGCTCCTGGGACATTGGCTCACGTAAAATTCCTCGACAAGCTCCACATCCGCCCAGATGATTGTGCAAGACACTGATATGAGTGGATACTGTATGCTGGGGCTTGTTGCTGCACCATATTCCCTCTACAATAGAAATTGCCCAACACACTAGGGACGAGCCATTTCATAGTTTTCACTTTCCTGAAAATGAGACACTTAAAGTGACTTAGAAAGACAAAGAAATAAGGAAAGAAAAATGGAGCAACTTTAATGGTACAATGCCTGTCTTTGTTTCGCAAGGGCCTATCTATGCAAGCAAAGATAAAAGGTGACAGTGAAGAGAACATATTGGATTAAATTTAAGGAGGGAGACAAAGAGATAGAGACAGGAGAAGACAGAGCTAGAGAGAGGACGATAAAGGGGAGATGGAAAGAGAGATAGACAGCAAAAGAGAGAGAGGGAATGGAAAGATCTGTGATGACTTCTATGTAATTACAGTGCTGTTCCATTATTAATATCTTCCATCCAGATAAGACTTGCATGAGAGTTGTATACATAATTAATATTGAGGACTTGAGAGGACTTGAGTGTATTCTTTTTTCCACACATACACATCTACACTCTCTCTCACACACACACACACACACGCACACACGCACACACGCACACACGTACGCACACAGGCTTGAAGCATGTTCGTCTTTCTGTCAGGGTGAGGTTCTCTCCAACAAAGGGGGTGATGGTTATAAAACCGAGAAGGAGGAAAGGAGTGGTGAAAAACTACAACAGAGAGGCTGGGTGATACTGTATCACAGCCATTCTGAACAGTGTTGGAGTGTGCCCAATGGGGATCAGTGATGCGCTTCACTTAGGATGAACAGACATGAATTCCCATTGGCTCTATATCTATTGTAGCTCTCTATCTATGTATATCTATGATGAAAGTGTTATATAAATGGAATTAAAATGCCTAACCCTAAATACAGAATCATTTATTTTTTAGTGTTTCAATATAAGTGGTTGGCTGTGATGCAACACTACTGCTCAGTAAAACAAAAGACAAATGGAATGACACTTTCATTCATTACTTACTCATATCTACTTGCACAGTCTCTATGAACCAGACACATAATCTATTCTTTAAAGGACACCATCCACAAGGCTTTACTGTACACACCCATAATAACCATACTTTCTAAGCTTGGCAAACACACAAGCTCACTCATACACCTGCGCATGCACACACACATCCCTATCAGCAGAATAATGACGGCCCAGATCTGATCCGGCATCCGGATGTGGCCCAGGTACGACTGTGTTCCCCAGTATTGGTCAACCACACTCAGACCAAAGATGGCCGAGTAACTACAGGAATGTACTGTATCAGGGACACACCCCTCATACAAGAGCTGGCCCATAGCAAATAGTCTACTCTCACCTAGGGCTAACCCCCCACATTCGGACCATGTCTGGCCCAAATAATACTTGCACTGAGCCATTTGTGCCACCACAAGACCAAATCTGACCCACAATTGTCTGATGACTGATATCTGATTCAATTATGTGATTGTATTACTTTGATGCCCCTAACCACTGTCTGGATAACCCCCACAGCTTGAGTACAAAGATGATTACAACTAGAATAAATGAATGAATAAATCCAATCATTTCCGATATTATCCGTAATCAGAGTGGATTCCTTTCTATCTAAAAATAAGTAAGCCATTGGCTAGTTAAGCTGTCTGTATACTAATGGGAGATGTGTGCAATGTGCCTGCTGCCATGATTGGATCAGAGCATTGAACTGTACGCTGTGCCCTCCTCCTCCCTTCCCCCCACGCTGTCTCACTCAGACAGACAGTTCGATAGACGCCAGCGGACGACGTGGAGCTGCAGCAGTCTGTGTTTATCTCAGCTTGAAGCACATATCTTCCGAAATTGTGGTAATATTGTAGAAGAATAAATAAAAACTATTGATCTTTTATTCTGTGTGTCATTTAATACTTTTGTAATCAACAGTACAGATTCAGGCTGTCATCATTATATATCTGCTAGCCCCCTTGCCTTACATTTGCTAATATCGGTTGATATCAGTTAATATCGACTGGCGCAGCTTAATTTGCGCACAATGCACAATCCCATCAATTTAAGCATTTAAAATCGCACCTCCAGTTGTCCGATCATGAGTATCATCCGGATACGAGAATCTAGTCCTAGAAACGGATATGGATAAGAATACGACTATGACGACTCCAGCACAACCCTAATTAAAACCCAGAGATGTGACTGCTGCCATTGACAAATATAAATGTTTTATGACAATGTCATATGCTGTCTATAAACTATGGCTGCACAAAAACAAAGGATAAACCAAATTCCAGGAATATATCTTTCTGTCAATGCATTTTAAGTTTTGGACAGGATTTCACATGTTAAAGTAACATTATTATTGGATGACTTTCTACTTGCTTTTTTCTCATGTGCATTTTGTGAGAAAAAAAAAATCTACTTTGGATAGACATTCAGGGGTTCTTTGAAAATGTAACAAAGCAGCACTATACATTCCGTAAAAATGTATGCTGAATTGCAGGATTGATGCTAGGCTGTATGGTACAGGGACTCTATATCTGGTTTGATGAGGCTAAGCTATTGCCTTATCCCTATTCTTAAACTCTAGGGGGAAACAGACAGTCTCTCAGTTCTCCCGCTCTTTACTCCATTTACCCATGGGAAACCCAAAAGCAACACACACACACACACACACACAAAACCTATCCACTTCATTTCCTTTCATGTGGGACTAATTAAGAAACTGAGTAGCTGTAAATTAATTACTCTGTGGACAACATGCGGGTGTGAAAGGCCCCCTTGCTCGTTTGGGGAAAATTAATGATCGTCCTCGTTATTGTTGCTGTCAGATGAACACGGTGGGTTTAGGCTGGGTTTGGGGAGGGGGGTGGGTGCAGGTGTTAGGGGAACATTGGCACACATGAAGCTTGCACCAAAGTAATTGCGATTGGCAAGCAGGTGGGGAAGAGGGAGAGGGAGTGTGAGGCAGAGGGCTGGGACCAATGTTGTTGTCCCCCGCTGTCTTCCACAGTCAAACTGTGCCGAGCCGTATTGAGCTGACTGTTTCTTTCCCTCCAGAAAGCCTGTTTATCTGGGGATACCATAAAGCATGACAACACCACTAATCTCTCTCTTTCTCTCCCTCTCTCTTTCTCTCCCTCTCTCTCTCTTTCCCCTGTTTACACCACTACTCTATACCTCATTTCCTCCTTCCTTCCCTGTATGTATGTGGTGGAGCCCCACTCCTCCCTCCTCACTCCCAAAAATAAAAAGCCAAAACAAAGCACAAAGGCCCCTCCTGTCTCGTTTGCCTGGTGTCTGTTTTGGGAGGGTTTTATCGCGCCTGGCTGTAAAGCCTGAAAGGGCCTAATGGGGTGAATCGATGGGGCACAATGACCCCCCAGTGTTCTTGGCCTTCCCATCCACAACGTTTTCGGGATTCTGAGAGCTTGGCAGGAATGAGAATTAATTCATGACGTTGATGTTGGGATGGACATGGCTCTCAATACTTATGGTGAGGACATGAGAAGACAAGTTACTAAATATAGGTTAGGGTTAGGCTATGAAAAACAAAAACATACATGCTACAGTAGGTTACAGATTTATTCATAGCTAAGCTGAAGTATCAGTGAGGTATCTCCACAACCTGTCAGACTTTGTTTATTTCAAACATTTTTCTCATTCTCAGACGTAAACATGGCTGTGATTTACGTGAATTCGCTATTGTAGCACCAATACAGCACACAGATGAATATAAACATGACTAATCTCCCCCTGCATGTCCATCAGTCCTCTGTCCTATGTTGTATGTCTTAATTAGCATGACGTCCTTGTCACTCCTCCACCCAGGGGGTTCTCGGCTCATCTCCCATTCGCAGTTCATATACATAAATCACATTGCATTTACATACATTACAATATCAATGTTGTTTACCAGCCTTGACTTCAATTAGACACCACAAACAGTGCTTTTATGTGGTAATGTGGCACCACACAGCCTCATAAGCCAGATAAAGTAAATGCTTCCTTACATTTCCATTGAACTTGGCTGTGTATGTATTGTAACATGACATAGCGTAGTTATTCAGGTCAAAATCAACCAAAAAAACATAGAAAGTCTAGAAAAAAACTAGTACTAGGCTGAATCAAGGTCCGGGAAACCGGCCCATAACTCCCGGTGGTTGGCCAAGGGAGCTTGGAGCTTGGAGTCTTTGACTGATGGCCTCTATCAGGCTCATGAGTGATTCTATTTGCTCCTGTTTCATTACAACCTGATTGCATTATACCTGGAAGAGAACCACGCCAGAGAAATCAAAGTAAACAAATAAATAAACAAAACATATGAACTGAATAAATCACCTGATTGTCTCCTGTCATCCATGCTGTACCAACAGTGCGGCTTCAAGTTTCAATTATACCCTTGGTGTCTGGTAGCAACGCAAACTAACAAATTATAGAGGAAGGGTGGGATTGAATGAAAGCACTGTTGTTTTTCATAACACAGTTTTATGTGTCATGGTGAATACAACATTTTACATTAGTTCTGCCCAGTGATGGGGTATTTTCATGAGCTGTGTGTGTGTGTGTATAGTGTGTTTTAGTGTACGAGAATACAACAATGATACATTCTGCAGGTGAACTCACTGACAGATGAACAAAGATAAGACCGGGGGGTCAGTCTATGATTCAACCCCATACCAGCACAAAACACACACACACACACACACACACACACACACACACACACACACACACACACACACACACACACACATTTAATGAGGGATTGTCCACAGCATGGTTCCCAACACCCTGTGGGAACCATTAGAAAAGGACGAGGCCAGGATGGAAACTGGAGGATCTTTGTTTTTATTAAAGGGATTTGTGCAGATCTTTGCTTTTATTGACGTGTTTGTTTTTTTCTGTTTGTATATAGGTGCTTTAAGGAACCTTGCTGTATGTATTTATTCACTAGCATCTTTGTATGTTCTTTGTATGTGGAATGTTTGTCTTTTACGGCTGCAGCATTGGTGAAAGCCTAAGCCAAATTTCCACTTTGTGGGAAGTTAGTTAATAGTTAAGTTAATCTTGAATCTTGAATTAGCCATTCACATGCGTTCCCTGGGGACGATGCACAGTGTAACACCAGGACCCTGGGGGTGAGAGGTGACATGGCTCCCATTGCTCTGGGTACTCATTATGTCAAAATGAACTGCTCTAACAATGAAGAGAGGGAAGAGGGAAATCGAGAGAGAGAGAGAGAGAGAGAGAGAGAGAGAGAGAGAGAGAGAGAGAGAGAAAGAAAGTGAATAAATGTTCCAATAGGGGTCCACTGGGTGCCATTCCTTTGGAGCTGTAAATATGTGTGAGGGTAACGAGTGTGTGTTCCCCTGTTGCTCCTGTAATTATGCCCCCTCGTTTGTTTGCGCTCCGGCACTGTGAAGCTAAACTAGTAATAATTAAAATGTAAAGATGCCAGGGGAAGACTTCATGTGTTGTATTGTATATGAGCCTTTTACTGCATCCTAACTCTCTAATACACACTGAATGGCTCTCGTACTTGTTGAAGAAGCACAAATGGAAAGAGATATAATACAATACAACTTTTATTGTCCATGAATTGCTCAATGGAAACAGTGGAGCGCCCCTAGAGCAGTGGAAGGCACTTTGGATGTGATGCCAGCAACCCTCCAGTCGCCGGCTCACATTCGGTTCAAGCCCTCCCGTTGGCACCGGGGATCGAATCAGCGACCTTCCTGGCTTACGGGCCGGCCACTCTAACCGTGAGGCTACCTGCCGATGAATCTGTCAACAGCCTGTTTCCAAGAAGGTCAAATGAAGGTGTGGAAGTGCGTACACTTGTTATACTGCTGACAGACCCAGCTGAAAACACACACACACACACACACACACACACACACACACACACACACACACAATTAGACAGTACTGTAGGTCAGAGTCATACATGTATGCACACACAAACAAACCATTAAATACATGTCAGAAACCACCAACTCAACCTTTTCAGGCTCAGGCAGTCAAACAGAGCACAGGGGAGGACAGGGATATGAATGAGATGAGAAGCTTTAGGCCCATCTCAGACCTCGAAATACCATTTTCATTAAAACATGAAAATGAGGCCTTATTGACTGACAGCTCAGCCCCAATGCAGCAACTAAATCCCACTTGATTAGTTGTTGTTGGCTTGGAAATGGCTGGCTGTCAATCAAACACATTCTCACACATCATATCACACACACACACACACACACACAAACTGACTTCATAAGCACGCACATACATATGCACATCATATAGTGTGTGATATTCCCCCCACGCACACGTCATGTCCCATTTACTATTTATGCATAGCAACGTTAGGCATAGCAATGAGTCACTATCCCTGCATTTCTCGTGACTGTGTTGGTGACATCTCCTGCATGACTCACCTGTCACACACTTCCGATCTGCACACAGGCAGCTGAACACTACATTGCTTTGCCATTTCAACATTACCTCACATTGTTTTATAGATGTTGTGCATGCAGGTGTAGAGATACATACAGGTCCTTTGGATTAAATACCACAGGTGAAATTGCATACAAGACTGATTGCATACAAGACCCATTCCTACAACCCCAATCACCATGATACTATTGACTATATAAAGTAGTAAGTGCAAGGCCCTGTTAAAATACTTAAAAGGCATCCATTCTTCATTCCACTCCTCCTTCAAGTTATCACAGATGTGAGGGGGTTGCAATCGGTGAAAGCAGTAGGGTGGAATCCGTGCTTTCTCTTAGCTAATCGCATGCAGCTCAGTGATTGCCTTGGCTAACTTGAGACTCCTCTCTGCCCCCTATTGGTCATGGTCTCACAGCGTGTCACATTCCCTCCCTCCACTGTTGCCAGGGGATGACAGGTGAGAGGGAAGAGTACAGGGGAGAGAGGGGGAGGTAAAGGGGGGAGGGGAGTATGCAACCAGAGACTCAAGGACAGAATGGATGAGGAGGAAGAGCAGAGAAGGGGGTGTGTGAGTGTATGCTTAGATCTTCAGACATACATGCCATACATTCCAGTCAACACTCTACCCTGTACACGAGGGATGGAACCGATATCATCATGTTCATGTCTGAACCCAGAAGAGGGCAAGGCTATGATGACATATAAAGAACCAATATCAACCACCATCAACAGTGGTCAGGTGTGACCAATTGGTATCAAACCCAGGTCTCCAGCCCGCCAGAGACTGTGTTAGCCTGCTGAGCTAAAGCCTAGGCATTAGCTGAAGTAGCTAATGCGAGTCTTTGGATCTCAGGCAAGGTTACTCATTAAGTGAGCATGGTTCACCAAACCACCTCTGTTACACAGGCACCCTGAAGTGTCTGTGGGTAGGTTTGTGGGTAGGATACCCACAAACCTTTTGTGGGTAGGATACAGGTGAAACACTCTGGGAAGTGTTTAAGACAGCTGCTCAGTCTTAACACCTATCAGCACCATCCTCCAGTGCCACATACTCAGTATGCTTTGGGATTTAAGACTCCCCCAGAAACTGCCACCATGGGCCGCCTGCTGAAATGTAAGGTTTGAAGTCGCCACGGTAATCTGAGAGAGCGTCACACAACTGCATGAATCTGTCTCTTTTTTACAGGGAGGGGAGAGGAAATAAACGGGACAGCTGAATATATCCGTTTACTTTGATCCCTCTCTTACTCCTGTTTCCCTCTGCCATCGTTCGACGACCATGGAGAGGGCTGTCTGGAAATTCCCCTTTACCTCTATTACACACACGGACCTTTCACACTGCTTGAGGGATAAACCTGAACTTGAAAAAGAAAGGTAAATAAAAAATGACATGCATGTATGCTTTATCAGCTGAAACTAAGCCTTACAGTATCAAACACTTTGCATACAGGCATAACAATAGGCATACCCTCATGATAGTACAATGGGCCAGGATGATAGATAGGATCAAAGATATTCTGGCTCAGGGCCGACTGTTACAGGAAGGAAACACAGCAGGGTGTGTGGTGATCAAAGCTGGTGTCCCAGAGCAGAAGCAGAGGCAGTTAGCACTAGCTGAAGCCGAGCGAGATCACACAGCGCTAGCACTGTAGCTACCTCTGCTCTGTGATTCTCTTCTGGTTTCCTCGGTACTGGACTGCTGCCACCTGAGCAAGCACCCTCTGAAGAATTCTGTTTTTCACATTAATTGCTTCTGCAGACCTGAAGCATAGCATGATATCAGTTACACTTTCAATGAACCACTTGTGTGTAATGCATTATAAGGTATCTATAATGAAACCTTAAAATAAGCCTTGTACTATATCATCTACTGTACGTAATGCATTATTGGTGCATTTCCACTGTCATTTTTAACACCGCCAAAAAAGTCTGACTTTCGTGTTTCCTTCTCTGAGGACTGGCTTCAGAGCCATGGCCTCGGTGGAGCTAGCCTGACTTGCGGCCATGGGGATATTTTGGGGACTTTTTGGGACTTAGGACTTGGGGCGAGCAGGGAGTCCTAAGAATCACCCTTGGTGGTGGAAACACAACATACCGAAAAAAAACACCAGTGCTAACACCCAAAAAAAGACTGGAGTGGGACCCAAAGCAGCAAATGAGTACATTTATAGCCCTTGGTGCATTTATAAAGAGCTATTAAAATATTTCTTGTAACTCATACTGTGCATTACAGTGCCATGGAAACTGCTACCATATTCACACTGTGTGTCATAGGAACATACAAGGATCTAGTTCCCTAGAGTGCTAAAAGGACCACCCAACCTAGACCTACAATATATAACCCAGAGAGAGATGTAAACATTGTTTCCCTGTGAAGTGCTATCTGTTGTTAGCAACCATGGCTATCAGTGGTGGTGAGCCTGGTCCCAGTGTTTCCAATTGACCCCCTTTCATGGCGGCCTGTCGAGGATGACATTCACTGGACTAATCTGCAAAGCAGCCTTATCTGTCTATGGCAGACGACATGCCGGCCTTGCACACGCTTGTGTGTGTGTATGTGTGTTAGTGTGAGTGCAACTCCCTAATCAAAGAGGGTGAGAGAGAGAGAGGGGAGACAGTCAGAAAGAGAAAGAGACATAGTCTCTTGAGGAGAGAGAGAGATATAGTCAACCAGAGAGGTCATAATCAGTATGCCTACAGAATGAATTGAGGCCTCTGCACATTGGAGAGCTAAACCCATAGGGGTTCTCTATAGGGTGAGTTACACACACAGCCTAATCTCTGAAACACAGCCACAGGCACCTGAACATCTGCCAAGCAGGGAATAGCATCCCTCTCATCTCTTCCCTGGATGTGAGTTCCCCGAAACCACTTCAGAACGATGTTCACACTGTGCTATATTGTTTTCGGTAAAATTGGGGAGAGGGGAGATGGTACTCTATGGCAACATCTAAAACAGAACAAGATAAAAACCAGGAAGAATCCAAGTCATTGACGAGATGTTTCCTCTCCTACAGGACTAGTATATGTAACGGAGTGGAGATGTGTGACTCATGTGACCTTGGAGTGCGAGGAACCAATACTGTTTGCTGTTGTTACACTTGGATGAGGCATGAGGGCAGGATCACTGCTATCTCAGGTACTGAATGTATTTACTGTTGTAAATAACTTAACTTAAACCTAATCAAAATGTCTTTAATCACTTCCCCTGTATGTGAATAGAATGGTCTAGTCTCTGTGACAGAGTCAGGGCTGGTTAAGAGATGAGTTTGTAAAGGCTTTCACTAAGGGGACTAATGATGACAAGTTGGATTTAAAACCCGCTTTGGAGTCGGTTTCTTCTGTTTTCAATGGGGTGCACATTCATAGTAAACTAAGCACTGCTCTTAGTGCACAGTCAATCCTCTGAGAGAGGCTTCCTTACACCTCTGGGGCACCCCATCGCCCTCCCATTCTGCAAATTAATTACCATGTGTTAATTAGCTACCATACACCTGAGCCCCCGGCTGCCAGGGCAAGGGCTTAATTAAGCACTATCTACAGTCATTAAAGGGGAACAACTGCAAATTTGGGAAATGTGTCTACGTGCCTTAACCTCTCTGACTCATTGTAGGACTGTCTGTCAACGTGCACACCTCTATCACTCAAGGAGAGCGGCGCTAGAGTGAAAACGAGAGCAACAGCACAGGGTTGCTAGATAGACTTTGTAGCATACAGTAAATCTTTGGGGAAAAAAAACATTCTGTCACAGCGAACTGTGATCAGAACTATGATCAGGAAGGCCAATTGATTCTGAGATATGGTATATGAACCTGGAACCCCTGGTAGTGGGTTCACAATTTGACCAGTTTTCCAGCCCAAACTGTGATAACACCTCTCCACATTTCCTCCATTTACAGTATGTACAGTAATAGACAAATCTGTATGCCTTCTACAGGAGGTGTCTCTGTTTCGTTTCGGTTGACCACTTCTGCACTTTCCTTTGACAGTGTCTGACAAGGTTTCAGTGACGAGGCAGTTTTTATTGTACATAGAACATGGTATTTACCATCCAGCCAGGCAGATTGAGACAAAGTGTAATTTCAATTACCATATTCATATTTGTTTTACATTGACAAGGCTGTCTAGCCAGGAATAGCTACCAGAGTAAGTGCCGCTGTCTTATTGTAAAAGACTGGTGTATAATTCATACCAGACAAGTATTTTTTTCCCAATCCTTCTCTCTCCTCTCTCAATTTCTACAATTGTCACAGTTGACTGGTGCTATATTCCAGTTTTCCCTTCGGGCAAACACACTGATCGACTAAACAATTTCTCCATTTACATGCATGGAGTGACATTCATTCACACACACCGAGGACACGGCAAACGTCTCCCAGTTCCATTCACACTCGTGCCCAGGCATTCCACAATGATTCCAATCATGGTCGAAATCAAGCGTGAAGAATAGCACCGTGCACACGCAAGTGGCCTTACTCTTCCTCCTCTGCAGATTTCTCCTATTCAACGCCATTGTATATAGTATATATGATAAATAATCAGTACATTGACATTGTGCTATGTGAAAATACCTCTATAGTCTGTATAGTCTATATAGTCTGTTTCTATGAAATAGATAAGGAATCATTGTTCTGTCATCTTAACGGTCCGTCTTATCTAAATCCTACATAATGAACATTGCATGCCTGTAGCTCAGTAGGTGAGACCATGCATCTCCTGCCTAAACATCTGCAGAGTTAACTTGTTAGCATAATTAGCATCTCAATGCTTTGATAACTCCACACTGGGCTTCCCTTATGGATGGAAGTTAACAGAAGGAGACGATGAAGCCCCTATGAGGAATAGTTTGTGAGGAGTACCCAGCAGTCAGAGAGAAAGAAGAAAAGATCCACCCACATACTCCCCTTGCTTCACACCATCTCCAGATATAGAGCATGAATGTTCAGAATAGAATAAGAATGGAAAAAGGTGATATATATTCCATCCCACACTGCAAGCCCTGCAGGTGTTCTGTTCAGCTCATTGTTGTGTACAGTACTCTATGTTCCCATTGTTGACGAAACTGGACTATGGCCACATTGTGTAGAATATGAACTAGCAACGCCCTGGTCATGATTTTGGTCAAACCATTTCACCATGTTCCCTTGGCATCCCCCTGGTATCCATGTATTCTCCATCTCTGAGGAAACCATCTCTGGAGTGACGTCGAGAGGGGACCTTGTGAGAGCATTGAAACAGCGTTCCTAACCCCTTACCTCAGGGTCCCTCTCCAGGTGCTATCATCACAGCTCAGGGTGGATGTAATCACTATGGACCCTGGGGTCGTGCAGACTAATTACAGGTGCTATGGGACAGGTAGGCTCTTTAAAGGGAGCCTCGTGTCAGCTTCTACAAAGGGGCTTTGTACTTGCCTCCCTTCTGATGGGATTAACTGAGTTTGTCTTGGGAGGTGACAGCTGCAGTCAAAACATTAAGCCAATAATCCGTCCATCCATTCCAATCCACCACTCCATGACCCCAAACATACTCCTGTTGACCTCAGTCTGACCTCACCACCCCATCCATACCTATCAGGGTCAATGTGGGGGAAACAGACGCCAATCAGGGGCGCACAGGGTAATGAGCTGATGTGGGTCTATGTGGGTCAATGTGAGCAGGGAATGATATGGGCCACTTTTGCAATGGGTTTAATTTGGCACTGGCTCAGTCAACATATTCTAAACCAAATTATCATCATTCCATGATTTCTTAAATACTCAGCAAATATAACGTTTTTTAATTATCTTTTTTTTTTGTAAAGTGTTACAGAGGAGGAAAAAAACATGTTACAAAGACACAAATGTTAAAACATATTTTTATTTATCAATTACAATTGTAATTGTATGTATTACTAAAATGCCCAGGGCCACAACCATCGTCCTCAGCCCATGCAGCCCGCGCTGCACGCCTGCACGAACCCAAGCCTTCAGTCCGCTATAGCCTGTGCGCCTCCCCGGGAGGAGGAGGGGAACCCCAAGGCCAATGAAAGAAGCAGGAGCCTATGATCACTCAGGGTCAGCACCACGACCATCCCAACCCATGCAACCTTGAGCTGCATGCTTTCCATAAAATATGTTTGTTGTGATGGCAGCCATTTTGAAGAATCAGGAAAATACCATTAGCATGGTCACATTTTACACATGTGATATCATTGAAAAGCCCTGAATGTCCTCTCAAATGTACACAATGGACTTAAGGACTTAACACAATGGCATTTATGGTCCAAAAACAAATGTCCATTAGAGCAGACAAAAATTAACTGATGGGTCTCAGGAGGATATCATATTTCATATCATTATAATGCAGTTATGTAGCTATACAGAAAACAGGAAGTAAATGTCAGCATTATGGTTACGTTGCACATGCACTGTGAGGGCATTGCTAGAGTGTCAACACAAAGGTCAAGTTTGTATCTTCAGCTACCTCTGACACAGAGCTGCTCATTGCTGGCTGTCTTTCAACAAATCTCTCTCACTGCAGGATGTAACTCATCAAAGACAAAGGCTACAAAGACAAAGTGCTTTGATTTACAAATGGCTGACCAGCAGAAAGTTCACAACTCAGGTAATGCTATAAGAATGTTGTCCCAACATTCTCCCAGAGTGATATGTAATGTAACTCCCCAAATCAAGAAGCATATGGGAGAGCTCCCACACTACACCTGGTCTCTCTGTGTGGCTATTTGCCCTCTGTGATTCCCACATAAGATATTCCAGTCTGCTTGTCTTGGCACATTTCTTTTTTTCCAGTGTGACTCACAAAGCTTTTACGTACATGACATCCCGTAAACTCATACAGCTGTTTGACAACCGGAGTGATTCAGGTACTTTTGCCCTAGTGGAAAACAGCAGCATTTGTTCAATTTGAAGGAAAGTAAGAAGGAAACATTCTCAGAGAAACTAGCAGTTGTGACTGTTTATGGTCTATCCGTCCATATGTTCTTCCTCAAAATTAGCCAAATTCACCAAAATTGTGAGATGAAAATAAATTTTCACCAAACCGAGCTTGGCATATCCATGTCCCTGAAAGTGAACCCTTCTTTGTTAGAAAGGGTCATTGCAAGATACCTCCTTCTGATTGGTATTCCTCCCAGCACATCAGAGGCCCCAACATCTACAATTCCAGGGTCAGGCTCACTTCAAAGAAGAACATTCTGGAACACTCCTCTCCACAAGCTAGCGCTTCCACTTTCAGTTTCAGCTTGTCAGTCTGAATCCGACCCCTCAGACATGCACACAAAGGAGACTCAAGGGCCTGCAGTCACTCAGGGGTCAAAACACAAAGCTCTACTGAGGAACTTTGCTGGGAAAATGCTCCACGACTAACCCAGAGCCCTGATTGGTTCAGTACAACCAGAATAAAGAGTTTAGAAGGCACAAAGAGAACTGAGTGGAACTGGGACACAGCGGATGAGCAGAATTCGATTAGATGACATCCCTCCCTACTGCAACTCACTGCTGATTTGGACCATCTCAGTGATCATGGGACCTGGCATTCGTGTGTGTGTGTGTGTGCGCGCGCGTGTGTGTGTGTGTGTGTGTGTGTGTGTTTGTGCGTACTGTATGTGCAAGAGTATAAAAGAGAAAGAGAAGAGATTGTGGGAGCTGCGGTGGCCAGTCACCCAATGGGGAAAAAGCTCCAAAGAATTCCTTTCTTTGAAAAAAACTGGAGAGAAAAAGGAGAGAAGAGAGACAGAAAAAGAGAGGTCTCTGTGGTTTTCTCAGAACGATTGATTAGAGTCTGAGACTGGGCTCGTCTAGCTGGGCTTGTCACAATGGTTATGACGCACAAGGAGAAGTGGGAGCTGCTCACCAGAACCAGTGAATGAAGAGTCAGATATCTATCCCTCTGGCCCAGTGTGAGGGTGCAATCAACCTGAAAACACCTTCACCAGAGAAAAGCACCTTAAATGGTTTCATTGTTCATCTTCCTTAAAAAGAGATAGAAAAGCAAAGTTAAGGGAACCATTGTGAGATACATACACAAAGACCAATCCTAGTTGAGATACTATATGTGCGCATGATTGTGAATCATGATTTGTATGAAAATTAGATTAGTGCATGCAGATCTCAAGTTCAGATTTGCCCCTCAGGATCTACGTAGGTTCATGGGCAGGTCTGCTATGAACTGGTGTCTGTTTCCAGCATATGTCTGATTACATCAAGCTGATTGAATCGTTAGTGGCCATTTACTGTAATAACTGGAGTACTTAGGCAGAGGACTCAAATGCACGACTCGGAGACAAAAACTTAAATCCAATAGAATAGTCTTTACTATCTAAAAAGGTTCAGTGCACAGGTAGGCAGTCAATGGGTAGGCAGATAATCCAAAAAGGGGGAGGCAAAAAGCAAAGTCAGAAACACTATCAGAGATCAAAATAACCAGGAATACTCAACACTAGGAAAAATCGCTGGAACGCTTGACACAAGGTACAAAGACGAACTGGCACAGAGACAGGGGAACACACAGACTAAATAGACAGGGAAGGATGAAGAGGAACAGGTGAAGCCAATCAGGGTGGGGTAGACAATCACACAGGCGGGAAACACACAAGGGCAGGTGGTGAAGTGTCTGAAAAGGGAGACACACAAAATAAACAGGAAACAATAAATGAAATAACATGAAACAACTGGAACTGCATGTCTCATCTGTGTAGATCGTCATTCATACATTCACGGAATTCTCAGAAGACTGAGATGTCCATGGAGATTCAGTCATGGATGCCAGGAACAGTGGACAATATAAATGGGTGTGAGAAACTGGCCAAACAATAGCAGGTTGGCTCATTGGCTAACAGAGACTGGCCTTTGATACGCTCCTCTGATGTCCTCTCTTTCAATCTTATCTCTATGCAGACACAACAGGGATGTCATCTCTCTAAGTCTCTCTCTCTCTCTTCATATCTCTATGTCTGGTTGGGGGGTGAGGCTGCCTTTTGAGAGTGTTTCTAAATCATTCCATGCCTCATCTGCTGACCGGTGTTCTCATATTGCCCGGCTCCACTGTATCCAGATGAAGAATATGTAATTACAGCGGAGCTAAAGCCTGGTAGATTAATGTGTGCTGGGCCACAATGCGCCCAGGAAGAAGCCATTCTGCAGAGGGCCATTATCAGATTAACACCCTTTTCTCTGTGTGGGCATCAGTGAAATCTTTTCTTTCGTTGAGTCTTTGGGCTCACAGACGTGCCAGGTTACATTGTATTGTCTGGGGGGGTATAGGGCTCTGGATGGGTACAATGGAAGCCAGGGAGGAGGAGGGAGGGAATGTAAGATCTGTGTGGTAGTGAGATGAGTGTGGATTCACAGGGTTGGACCCAGTTCAGAGGATGTGTGGTTGCAGAATCCGGTCTAACATAATGTGGTTGAATTTTCATTTCTAATGTTTCAAATTGTTGTATAATAACAGTTCATTTTTCCTGAATTATTTCAACCCCAGTCTTGGTTTTGCTGACAGTCTGACTGTTGTTTTTCCCAGGCTCATGCTCAGTCTCCACCGTGGCTCCCTCCCATCCTCTTGGCCAATCAAGCCCAATAACATATGAGCCGTGAATACACAAACATTCTGACATTAATGTGATTTTCTAACTTTCTTTAACTGGCCTCGGTGCGGAAATATATCAGATTTCAGTCTGGCTGAGGTTCATTTCACACAAGGGGGAAACCCCAGAAAACTGCACATTGTAAAACGTTTCACTGTTTACTTTGTTAATGTTGTGGCCATAGGGTGAAGCAGGGATACAAAGAGGGGTGAAATAATTTTCTTCCCTGTTGTATCTTTAGACAGTGAGAAAGCAGAGAGACTATGCATTGAAGGTCAGTTCACCACAGACAGAAAATTTACATCATGATGCCTGATATGGAAAACTGTACAGAAAGTCACAGTGGGGAAAATTTCCAGTCACAAGATTTCGGGGTGAGAGAGTGGCTCGAGTTGCCCCTTAATGACAGATCTAAGATCAGATTCCCAACCCCGAAACCTTTACCATCAGGGGGAAGGAAACAAAACATTTGACCCTGTATCAGTGCTTAGGCTTCTACCAGTAAGACAGTGGCGGGGGTGAGGCTGTAGCACCTAATGGCCAGAGCTTTATTAAATTACACAGCTCTACAACACGGAAACAGATCAGTTTATTCATGTGGCATACAATGTCATCTGGAGGGGCCCTGGCGGTGACAGCTGATGCTCCTTGTGACAATGGCCAAAGACAGGGGAATTACTGTGATTTCAGAGCTACCTTCTTGAGTGGCGTACAATCTGGCACAGAGTGAATGCATCGCCATTGTATAAGAGATGCTTCAAAGATCCCCTCGGATGGAAGAAGAAGCAACAAAAAGACGTGATGAAACTCCTGCTAGGCATCTCCTGCGGCTCAGTGTGGCTCGCAGCACTTGAGAGAGAAATCACAAAAACAAGGAGAGGACAAAAATAGCAATGTGAAGCACTAAAAAGAGAGAAAGAGAAAGAAAATATGGTTCTAAATATCCAACCCACTCAGTTATAAACACAGACAAGCTGCCAGCTGTACAGTATGGCTGAGGGGAGATCCATTCAGTTTGACTCACAGGTGTGAGAGTGTGGGGAATAGAAGAGAGAGAGTGACTCATTCACTGTAGCAGTGTCTGAGACATGGGAGACAAGCCCAGAGGCATTAACTCACCTTGCAATACTGTACAGTCATTACTGCTCACTAAAATTCATCTGAAAATGATAGCAGTTTTCTTCAGTGGCACAGGTGCTACAAAGGAAGTGGTTCCATTCTCAATGGAGACGCTATGAGGATAGATGTTTTGCATTAGTAAGACACTGTGGCATTTCATTACTGTGCCCATAAGTGGTGTTGAAATGCCTCAGTAGAGGGCACAAGCATGATTACTTGTAAAACAAACTGGAGCATAGATACTGTAGCACACAATCACATACACCAAAAACAGGATACCAAGCACACTGACAGGTAGACACATAAACACGCATGTACATACACACTTACACTTACACACACACTTACACACACACTTACACACACACACACACACACACACACACACACACACACAGTGTGCGGCAGCTGCTGGCCGGCTGGGTGTGAGTGTGTGTTCTGGGGTCCCTGGCCTGTGTGTGATGGCAGCTGCTTGCTGGTGTTAGCACGGGCTCTGTTTGTGTTCCCCTCGGTGGATTAACACACCGCCGTGAATACTGAGACCACATCACAGCCAATCACATATTCATGGGAAATTCAATTTCTCCGCCACACTGGGATGATTTGCCCCGACACAGGGGTCTATCTCGTCCAGCAAATTGTGTCTTAAATTGAAAAGCTGGTGGAGTAGTCTTTTACACAATGGGCTGAGGAAAAAAATAGAAACGAGAATCTGGGGAAGAATATGAATATTTCCGTTACTGAATGGGCATAAAGTATACAGTGCCCTTACCAATCTCAGCTTTAATATACTTTCCCATTTGTGTGAGCAAGCTCATCTTTACCATCTATTTCTGGAGCCGGTGCAACAGGCCCAGGGAAATATACAGTACCCCCTATGATACTGCCCTACCTATGGTAAAGCTGTTTTTTTTTTTCAAAAGAGAAGAAGAGGATTTCTTCTGACAAGGCAGGGTCAGGGGTCATCAGAAACAGAGCATTCTGGGAGTTCAGGCGAGGGTCTTTCTCCTCCCTGTGGTGAATCTCTGCCCCAGGTAAGGGTTCTGATGGTGGGAGTAAAATAAGATGAGACCGTCAGGATATCTAGAGACCCCAAGAGAGAGCAATGGAGAGAGGGAGATATAAGGAGGGAGTAAAAATGGATGAGGCAGGGTGGGAGAATCCCTCTGGAAGAATTAAGCTATCTCTGTCTGCATATCATTATCAGGGACTAGCTCTGTTGCAGATGATAGAGCTGTGTTCTCTGCATCTCTGTGGCTCTGTTCTGTGGTGATAACTGTATCCCAAATGTTTGATTAAGATGGCAGGTACTGAGGTTAACTTTTTACTGAGTTCAATTGTGAAACAAGGACAGTGTGCTACTAAGTGTGTATAACAATGACCATGGTGAGGACCATAATCACTTAATGCCTAACTTGGCTGTGTGATTTCACTCCTCCAGCCTGTGTGTGCCAATATTTGCCTGGGGGTGGACTCTCTCTACACTCTACATTGAATTCACTCACACATCCTTCCCCCCTCTAAACCACCATTCAGACCATCAGACGGATGTTCCTTGTGGTCATAGGGACTCTTTGTGAGGAGTGGTAATGAGAATGAGGTAATAGGGACTCAGGCAGCCATTGTGACGGATGTGAAGGACACAAGTAAGGCCCATAACAGCCCCTTGGTGTGGCCAACAGAGAACACAGGCCAGTGGCAACAGCTGACTGCAGAATGTGGGCCGCTCCTAGGCAACTGGCAGCCATGTTGGACTGGCCCCAGTAAAGGGATTTATTTGGGGCCTGCTGCAGGGAGGGGAGGGTAGGGGGAGAGTTCCTTCTCCTCCAAATGAGACAAAGACATTGTGATTAATATTCATCGATAGCATCTGAAAAATACTGCATTGATGTGTGCGTGCGTGCGTGCGTGCGTGCGTGCGTGCATGCATGCGTGCGAGGGGGCACACACTCATTTGCCCACACACAG
The DNA here is from genome assembly GCF_951799395.1 of Argentina silus. Classification (NCBI taxonomy): domain Eukaryota; kingdom Metazoa; phylum Chordata; class Actinopteri; order Argentiniformes; family Argentinidae; genus Argentina; species Argentina silus. Next base: position 19,589,956 of record NC_139655.1, read on the forward strand.
ACTCACAAAGTCCTATAGACTCTATCAACACATAAAATCACACATTCACTACCAAACAGTCTTATAAAGGCATGCTGTACTTATTTAATTGTACAACATCACACACTTCCAAGTTATGGAACAGAGAAGGGCAGTGAACAAGAGAAGGGCTGGGGAATGCGCCTGTGAGAGGGTAACCTCGTCCCCAGGCTATATATATATAAGCCTGGAATAACTACGACTCAAACCTGGCCACAGTGGGAGTGAATTTACTGTGTAAATTCATTTTTGGATTTCAGCAAATCACAACGCGTGGCTCACAGACACGTGTGTGCAAGCACTGAAGGGAGGTGTTGTGGGAGATGATTGGTTGGGAGATTAAGCTGATCCAATGGCTATGCGATTGGCAGATTCTCCTGGTCCGTGTATTGTAAACGAAGGCCAATTTTAATGCATTGGTACACCAGACCTTCCAAGCATTTGGGCGGAAATGTCTGGGAATGAGATTAGTTAGGGGCAGACGGGGACTGAAGTTTAAAAGCAAATGGGGGAATAGTTTTACAGGCCAGTAACAGACCAGATGGAATGTCCTATTTCCATGGGCCACTGGAATGGCAGAAAGTAACACGAGGAAATACACACACACACACACACACACACACACACACACACAGAGTCTTGTTATGTAACTGTCCAAGCAGGCCATGGCGTTATTTTCCATAGGACAGATCAATTAGTTAATGCAATTACATATTACATAGTCTGACATCACCATTGCCGGGTGATTCAATATAAAAGTTATGTAAAAGAGGCTATTGCACAAGAATGTAAAAAAGGCCATTGGACTCAGATTGAGTAACATTCACTGATCATGTAAATGAAATGGACATTAATCTACAAAAATGCTTTACATATCTTACAGGGGGGAAAAACAGCTATGTGTGTCTGCTTAGCCTCTTGGAGAGCATGCGGAACGAGGGATGATAATGAAAAAGGGGATTAAACAAAGGAAAAACCGGTTGGGCCTGCTGCTGAATACAGACAAAAAAAGACAAACAGCTCTCCCTGGCCCATCTCCTGCCACGCTCAAAGCCAGTGTTCACCTCCACACACTCTGACACTCAATTGGGTACTCCCCTCTCAGGGAACATTGGACAACAGATTTGCATACAAACAGCCTGTCCAAATATACGCAGGGGAGACAGACAGGGAGAAAAAGAGTAAACGAAAGAGAGATGGAGAGGTAGTGTATGTGTGTGTGTGTGTGTGAGAGAGCGAGCATGCGTGCACTCTGGGTTTTTGTTTGCCCTCCCCTGACGCTGACGGCTTTAGATTTAACCGGAGTGGAGAATCTCATTACCTGAGTGATGCACTGCTTCTGTTTACTCTCACGTTATTCCAAGGAGGCTTCACACGCTCCCTCTCTCCCTCAAACCTTCTCTCCCTCCGAAAAACAAAGTTCCAATTGCAATAACAAACAGCAAAGTCCCATGGCAGAGACTCAGGGATCAAATATTTCTTTGTCTCATCCCTAGGCTGTCGAGGACGGGACACTTTGGTGGAATTGCTTTGCTAATGTTCCCCCAGGCAACACCTGGGCGAAGAATTGGCCATAAACAAAATAGTCGGGATGAAGGGAGGATTCTGAGAGAAGTTTGTGTATGAAGTTAGTGATGGCCATATTTTGTTTTACAGTATTTGAGTCTGAAAGAGGTGGATGGGGATTATATATACTGCTGAAATATAGATCATGTCATTATTCTACATTCTTATGTATACATTCAAAAAATCCCTTTATGGTCTCAATGTGATGCAGTGTCTTTCAGATACCAGATGTAGAGTGTCACCAGTTTGGAGATAACTATCACTATGAATTTCCTTGGATGTGGTGCAGAATGTCTGAATTTAGCCAACACCAATGTTTTGACAAGCAGTGCTCAAAACAATAATTTAATTTGTTACCACTGTCCATTTTCTCGGTTTGCCTCACAACACATATTTGCCTAATCCAGCAACAGTTAGCAGGGAAACATTCATAGAACAAACTCTCGGAAGCCTGCCAGAGGATGTGCATTATTGTGTATGAGATCATAGCATCAGCTGTGTCTTTTTCATGTAAAACAGCGTCTATTTTTGACAGAGTGTTTGTTGAACCGCCCAAGGAACATGAAGTTTAGATGAAAGGGGCCTCTGCATTTTTTATTCTCTCTTTTTTTCTTTCTTCATTCTTCTCTCTCCAGCCCCCCTTGATACACGGGTGCACTAATTGCTATCAACGTGAGTCACAAACGCTCACCGTTTCCAGGGAAGGATTATTACTGGCAAGCGGTCATCCGTCAACGCATGCAAATTCCCATCTGCGTGTGTGTGAGTGTGAGTTTGGCAGGGCAGCGGAGCACTTCACTCTGGAAAACTTGGGTGGCAGAACCGTGATTGAACCGTGGTTTGGGTTGAGATATGGTCTTGGCTCCTGTTACCAGTCTGACTTCAGACCATTGATACTGAGGCCATCTGGGGCTGCAGGCCTGAGGAGACAATATTGGCTAACAAACAAATTAAAACTAAAATGGAACAATAGATTGAACGATAACAGAAGGGGTGTTTGCATGGAATATGATAATGATACTAACAAGAGTCAAGATATAGACCAAATAATGGAGGTTATAAAATGCCAAAGGATCTGGTCAAGTGCATGTGAGAAATCATGAAGTAGCTTCTACAGCAATGGGACAGGTATGCAGTGACAGGCTAGTATCCAGTCTCTTACTGTGAAGGAGAAGGGAACCCCCTTGATGGAATAGTAAGGTATCTATCTGTATAATAGTACATGCCACCTATGATATTTCTCTCTATGGCACCAAACCAGCATCAGACACACACACACACACACACACACACACACACACACACACACACACACACACAGGGTCCAAATCCCAAGCGCCTCTAAAGGTGAAAGAGTATAGTATGAGTGAATGCTCTATGAATAGCTCTCCTCTATACTGTATGAAATATGCAGGTCTTGAAAGAGGTGCCAGGCACTGTGAATGTAGCGCATGAAGACCCCTGCAGGATTCCAGCCACGTTACCAGGGCAACTGAAGGAACTTTCACCACGTCACAAGACTAAGGAGGAGGAAGAGATCATGAACAACAACTTGATAAGTGCAGAAAAAGTTTCTATGAAAAAAAGTAATGATGGTGACACAACCACTTACGGCACTGATAGTGAGGCAGAATGAGAAGACAATTTGGAGGAGGTGCTGTATATAAAAACTGCAGACGGAAAACGGAATTGTCCATTGTGCCAAGCCTGCAAAATGGTTGTTTTGCATGTTGCTGGGCAACTAACCCCCCATCCCCCATCCCAAACACACAAATCCCTATAATTGTTTATTTTGTTCTGAATAGTTTCTACCACCCCAAGCTGAGGATGTGTTCATGTGTGAGAGAAAAAAACAGCGAGAGCAGAGAGTGTGAGAGAAAGGGAGGGAGAGAGTTTGTGTGTGTCTGTGTGTGTGTGTGTGTGTGTGTGTGTGTGTGTGTGTGTGTGTGTGTGTTTGTGTGACAGAGGGGAATTTCTCCCACTCAGCAGCAGCCGGCTAGATGACAAATAGCACCCTAGGACAACTTCCTCCTCACCCCACTGCCAGCACCCTCCAGACGATCTGTAAGAAAAACACATCTAAACACGCAATTTATGGCCCACGGTAACTCTAGGCATCACTTATTGCTTAATTAGACATAATCTCTGCGACAGAAGCATCCTGTCTGGGTGCTTTCCCATGGGTTTGTCGGTGTAGCCTCTGAGTGATACAGTACCTCTGGGTGTCGCATACTGTAGCCGCACTGTGCCAAATATCTAGCCATTTTAGTTGGCCATTTTGAATACATCTTACTTAGGGGTATCATTCCAATCAAGTGTCAAGTGACTGTTCATAGCATCACATATCAATTGAACATATGACATCTTAAGGACGTTTGGAGGTCTTCTTATGTAAAGTCATCAATATGTGGTGTCATGCTCTGAAATGACCAAATGAGTTTATTAAATTCGTCGATCATTCATGAAAGGAAACTTTGAGACATTCTGATGGTTTGAAGAGACACAAGCTCTAGTGCAGATGACCTCATTGAGGGAAAAACACTTAGAAGACTCTTAGATGCGCCTGGACGGACATCTTGGGTGGCAAACTTACTGAACTTGTGCCCTGGCAACAGTCGTGTCTCCAGGGTGCCCTGTGTGATTCACATCCATATAAACAGCCAAAACTTGCAGATCTAGCATTTGACTTACAGTCTGGTTTGAGAAAAGAGCCTCTTAGCACTACATAAAGAGGATGGATTGAGAGAGACAAGATAAATGGTCTAAAGGACTCTCTTCACATGTGCAAACAATTTCTACTGTAGAAGACTGGGAGCCAAATGATCTGTCTGTTTAATATGTGAAGCATGAACAAATGCCTTTTGCATTAAGTCAGCGAACTAGGAGATCTAGAAAGGAGGGGGAAACATGTTATGTATGCAAATGCAGACACTTTATTATTAAACATGATGTTGTTCTTAGAGTCCCTTTAAATTCTCAATCTAAATTCACAGAATATCATGTTTATATTATATGTTTGCTGCAGGGGATAATCCTTTGACATGATTGGCTGAAATGATGCCTGCAATGTCGGGCCAACATCTGTAGGGGTGAGGGATGATGGGATAAGTGAGTGATCTCATCCAATGTCTCGGTAATGTGATGTGCTTTAGTGAAACCGAGTCTTAAACACAGACACACAAAAGGGTTGACACTAACATGATGATGATGATGATGATAAAGAAAGCACAACAACAACAGTTGTTAAGGGTTGCAACAGTGATTGTTACAAGAATGGGAATAATGGTTTTGATGGGTACAACATATGTGTGGCCTTAACTCTGCATGGATCAACACCAGTTCCATTCTTCCCAAGAGAACGCTTAGACCAGGAAGTGGCAGAAATTACCCATGATTCCCCTGTGGGGCCGGAGCACAGACAGCCAGCCTTTGGAGTGTCAGCAGCCCATGTGCCTCTCATTACTCACATGGGCTACTGTAGAGCAGGCCATGACACAGCCACCAGCATGCACGCACGCACGCACGCACGCACACACGGACGCACGGATGCACGCACGCACAGCATTAGAGAGTGCCCAGAACTGCAGCCATTGGAAAACATACAAAGCACACAGGATGTGTATTTACACGACTCAGACACACTCTTCAGGGAGGACACAAATTATGGAGTGTGTACACTATGTTCAGTCACAGAATCTCTCTCTATCAATCAGTCCCTTTATAAAAGTCTTACATTTGCATCATCCCCCTTTCATTTCTCTTGGTCTATTTTCTTCACTCTCCCTCTTCACTCTCTCACATCTGCCACACGAAGCAATCAGCAGTCAGATAGGTGGATGACTAAATGCTAAGCTAAATACTGTATCTACACCCAGATACACACACAAGCTGATAGAGACCTTGTTCTTCGCCATAGACAGCGTTAAAAAATAGAGTGAACACAACATCTCTGAGCCCGGAGTTAATCAACAACTCCCAGAAGAAAGAGAGAGAGAGAGAGAGAGAGAGAGAGAGAGAAAGAGGGCAACACAAAGAGAGTTCTTTCAAAAGTCAAAGCGCTCTACCCAGAATGCTGGTATCAAGTTATGGGACCTTGGTGCCCGTTCCCAGAATGTCTTCCGGAACTGACAACTGGAGGTTAGAGACTTAATGACAGTTCACCCCACATGTAAGGGAATATTACGAATCCTTTAGACCGTGTGGTTCAACACGTCCACATCCTTGTCTGATTACAGAAAAGGTCAACCAGGCTCCTGACCTTTACAACACTCTCTGAACCTAGCCTCATTAACTCAATGAGGAGGACGTACAGTAGGTACTTCTGCCCTTCCAAATTACTTCTTTGAATAGCAGCTCAACAGTAACAGTCAGGAGCATCACTATATAACAAACACAGGACATTCTATATGATTGTACTGTACATTATGTTACAGATTACTCTGAAACATGGGGAAGTGCTTGAGTGAATAAAACACACAACATATGACAACAGCATCTCTAGCAAGCAATTCAAAGATGACAGCTTTCTCTCCTCCCACTCTCTTCCCCTTGAGCTCTCTCCCCTTTCCACTCACTCCTCTCTCTCTCTCTCTCTCTCTCTCTCTATACATAACCTCCCTTCATCCTTCTCTCTCATATTCAGTCAGGTGTGAGGATTCTGCATGCCCTGCTTACTCTATATATCCCCTAATACTCCCCCATCCCATAGAAACTCACACACACACATGCACACACACACACATGCGCACGAGCACACACACACACACACACACACACACACACACACACACACACACACACACACACACACTCTGGTGCTGTGCTCCATCTGAGAAAGCAGCCCACCACTCTCTCTAAACAGGACGTCGTCCTCCCACCACTTCCCTGTCAAACACAAGCATCATTGACTGTTCTCAGCAAAGCCCTCCAACAGCAGGAACCTCCACCAGGGGGGGTAGAGACAGAGGGAGCGAGACAGGGGCACTCAGGCTGGTAGACCTACACTAACACACCTCAAGCAGTTATGCTATGCATGCACTGCACATGTACACACATGCGCGTGCACACACACACACACACACACACACACACACACACAGATAGATAGAGAGAATGAGAGTGAGAGGGAAAGAGAGAGAGGGAGATAGAAGAAGAGAGAGAGAGAGAAATAGAGAGAGAGGAAGATTGAAAGATAATACACTTCAGCAAACCATCACTCCTACATTCCTCACAAGTGCACATGTATGTCCAGAGAGAGTGATTTCCACTCTGAGGGACAGTTGATCAATCAAGACTTCTCAGATAAACTAGCGCTCTTTATTTCATTGGCGTAAGTGAGTATGGCATCAGCATAGCTGATTGTAATGACAACACAGCCCAGCACAAAGGAAAGGAGTGAGCATTCAAGCTTTCCATCAGGGCTTAAATCACTTTAAAGACAGAGACAGAGGGAGAAGGCTTGAACACTACTATCCTGATGATGATTGTACTATGATTTTCCCAAAAGCCCCCATGTTTTTGCACCTCCCTACACTACATTCTGGCAAATCATAAAGGTGAAATAGGGGGGAGGCAGAGATTCAATTTTCATGCCTATCAATCTATGCTCCAGTCGTAAATGTCAGGGCTAGTGAAATTGAATGGCAGCATTTGTCTTCTTTTATTAGGCTGTGTTATATAAGGATGAACTCCATACCATCACCTTTCAAAATAAGGTGATGCCAAGTTAATTGAATATAAGTCAAACATTGTGTCCTAGGCTGGCTAAGATTGAGTGGCAGGTTGTTCACTGTTGGCTCAGCTGAAGCCGGTTAAAATCAGCCTATAAATTGAGAACTACAGTACAGCAAGAAAAGTCATGATTTGTTATTAATTGCCATCTATATTTTGTTGCAAAACATGAAAGTTGTTTCAATAAGCTAATTTAAAGCGTACCTATTGGCCATGATGATTATGGGTGTAGCAAAACTGTCAGTCTGAGTATACATGCTGTATGAGGGATGTGACGTCTCAGTCTTCTTCTCATTACGTTTCCGATATGAAAGAGCACAGCGGTTTTTAGTAGGTTGCTGTGTATGTTTGCCTACTGACAAAAGCACCGGCTGCAAGTGATGTCCCCACAAGACACCGCGATGTCACAGGCCAGCAGTCCAGTCACAAAGCCCTTGTTGTTTACATCGTCCTCTGCTGATTTGACATCGGGGGGGCACAACGTCCAGTTGCAATGACAGTTTGCCTACCAAACTCAAAGTGTAAACTTCTATTATTATCCTACATGTAAACGCAATTCTACATAAAATAATGCCACGTCTTATACATGAATATTTCATCAGTTTCGTATGACAATGTCAGAGAAAAGCAACACCTTGTGGCACTCTCAGGCAGGCAAACCAGTTTGCCAGTGCGCCTCTGTCACTAAAGAGCCTGGCATCATGTGCAGCCACGCGAACAAAAGACAGGTGCATTGTTTAGCGCTAATAATCATGCCCGCTCATCAGCCGCGGGTGGCACACAATGGGAAAGTAATTTTAAACATCCGATACATAGTCCATATGCCCTATCCCCATATCCTTTTGTTTATAGCCTATGGCCGGTATGTAGCTAAATTGCATGCGCACTCTAATATGCCGTACACAAACATTTTGAAGTAACAAACAGAGCCTACTATGCGTCTTTTTGGGGGTGAAGAATTAACGCATATGTACAGTAGGCATACACTGCCTGGAGAGTAACTTACGCCAATTGACATGGACTGTCATGGTGACTGGTGGATTGTGTACATCGCCACAGAGTGGGACGGGCTACTTACGCTGCTGTTCTCCCCAGTCCAGTGAACCATCGCCTGGTTATGAGTGGCATCCCCTTTGAGCACGAACGAGCTGCTGAGCAGGGACACTTTCTCCTGGGATAGCGCTCTCCTGAAGCGCGATGAATCCACGCTGCCCGCGTACCCATCACTATCACTAAAGCCTGGACGGAACACTCCGTCTCCTTCGCCTATGTCGCCGCCGCTGTCAAGCGTACTATCCCCGCCACTCCGGTTTAAAACGCCGCTGTCACATCGCACAGGTCCCATCAGTGACATCAGAACCGAGGAGATCACCACAACCCCGCACAGGTGCGCAGAAACGGTTCCTTTCGGACGCAGAGGTACGATGCTTCGCGCCATTATAGCGCTCTTATCGCGGATACTGACAGAGAGACTGCGATGCGAGTGGAAGATAGATAGCTCTACTGTAAGCGGAGAGAAAGGGTGGGATAGGGGAGGGAGGGAGTGGAACTGGAGCGAGGGCAGACACTGGAAACACAACGTGGTGGTGTCTCTGTGCCAACTATGAACGCTGTGGACATGTCACTAGTGCCATCTGGCGACGCAAACACGCAATGTGGCATACGGTTACGATTTAGGCCTATCTGATAGACCTTTAACTTATTTAAATGTATACCCTTACCAGTACGATATATCTTCTCTCATTAAGCTGCTATTTAGTATGCTAGGAACGCCGTTTGACTCCAGGCTCGTGTGGGCTATTACATAAGCATGACTTTCAGTTCACCTCTTGTGGACCACACCCTGCCTCCAGTTAATATTGTTCTTGGTTCACCTTTCAGGTGTGTAGACTTACTTGATTTGAAACTGGAGCTTATTCAGGAGAGTACAAAGACACAGAAAGTTAAGACAGAAAATCATTGTGTAGAACAGACATGGTTGAATAAGGAATTATGTCAGCTCTATGCATAGCATTTCTACCACAACATTTGGAACGATGCACCTGACTCCACCATATGTATAAGACCCTGGTGTAGTAGACAGCTGTCCGGGGGGTCAAAGTTCAGATTTAATCCCACTACCCGGCCAATGTGTTCAAAACAGATCCAATTATGGAATGAAGATGGATTAACTCTTGACTAACCAGGTCAGGAGTAGGCTGTGGGTTTTGATGTCCTATTAGCAGAAGTGAAATGGCAAATGATATGCCCGCTATTTTGTCTCCACATTTAGCCTTACATTTCAAATTAATTGACAATACAGTGTCAATAGCCTTCATGGTTCCTTACTTTTGGACATTTAGGTCAATAGTAACAATAACCACTGGGTTGACTGATTGCGTCCCTCAGTGTGTGACACTAATGAGACTGCCTGTCAATCTGAGTAATTCAATATGGAGGTTTGGCTGTAACACTGTAAACCCCCACCTGCCAACACAAGGCAGATTAAAAACCAAACTAGCAAAGTGCAGAAGGCCTGAGTCTCTTCCTACTGTAGGTTACCTATCTGTGTTCAAAAGGTAATCTCAAAATATTGATGACTCTAAGAATTGTCATTGGTTTAGAGTAAATGGAAAACTGTGTGTTTACTCTTCATGGATCAGTTGTTTCAGGTGTCCTGGGAGGGCAAGGAGGAGCTGAGTTTGAATATTTTATGGAGAAAGACCCAGTAGAGAAGTGGATGAGAGGAGGAGGAAGAAGAGAGAGGTGAAAAGGGTTTAAAGGGAGGCTATACACCCTTATGTGGTTTTCAACCCTACCCATTCTATTATGTTCCTTTCCTTTTTCCCTCGCTCCCTCCTCTCTCTCTATCTCTCTGTTTGTTTTACTGCATACAGAGCTTACACACACACACACACACACACACACACACACACACACACACGGTGAGGGAATGCAGATGATGGGGGGGGTGTTACCTGCTGAACTCTGTTGTCAGTACCCGCCTCTAATTGCCTCTCCTAAACTGGGGCTAAAATGTAAATATTTGATACTTCTGTATTTGCTGCATACGAGAGTAGCTGAGGGAAGAATGTCAACTAGGCCATATGAATACAGATTTGGAGCTCCAATGAGTTTTACAGTAGGGCTGTCATCATCTATATATAACATTGCACAAGGGAAAGTATACAACAACCACCTCACAGCTCCCTAATGAAGGCTTTAATATAGAAATGTGTTTACTTTTAATAATGAAGAAACACTTATTATTGAACTTCCATTTTCCTCTATGAGTGTATCTCCTGCATATGTTAACTAGGAGAGTGAGAAGAACTAGGAAAGCTCCCATTTAAGTCCATAAAGCAGCATGCTAGCTTAATGCTTGTCTCAGTAGAGAAGTTGACCAGGGTTTGCTGCTCATAGGTCTGTGTGTTGATATGATACACAATCTGGGGAATTCACCTGTGGTCCTAGATCTTTACTGGTGTCTGGGTGGCAATGATTCAATTCTCACCTCCAATATTGTGTAAAATGTTGTAGTTGCTGTTAAAGTGACATTTTGGTATTTGTTTTGTATTCTTTGTACATTAAAATGTAAGGTTATACGGTTGTTATTGGTGGCTCAAAGGTGTACTGTACTGTGTGAACAGAGCTGCCAACTTCATGTCCTCTTCAACCCCAAATGCCACTCTATGGTACCGCAGTTATAACATACAGTAGCAGTATATTCTCGGGCATGGCACACACACCTTGATCCAGTGAAAGCAGTATTTCAAACACATTTTAATGGGATGTTCCACTAAAGTAATGAGGCAGCCAGCGATTGACCTCACCTAACCCCTGGAGTAATTACCTCAGCAGAGTAGTCTAAAACCAATCACCCTGTAACCCCCACACTGTATTTAATTTTGACCGTACTATGCCGGTCTTCACCTGGACCGTAACCATCCATTAAGGAACACACATGTGGGCTGTTCTCTCTCCTCTTCCCTCGTCGGGTCTCCTCGCCACCACTGTCATGGTCTGTCATCTAAGATTAAAAATCATCAGCGTGATAACTCACCCTGCTCCCCCCAACAATCAGAGGAAATATGTCTCTTTAAGCCTAAGAGTGTCTCAGTGTCCCCTGTGGTTATGTAGAGGGGCTTGAAGACACACATGTGCATGTCCACCACACTCTCTTTCTTTCTTTCTCTCTCTCTCTCTCTCACACACACATACAAACACACACACACACACAAGTTTGTAATGTAGGATAGAGTCATCTGTGTGAATGAGCGAGGGATCTTGGTGAGTGCTATGCATATAGTACAAAGGACCTGAGAGACATGGTAGCACACAGTGAATGAAGAAGAGGAGCACCTTAAGTCATTGAGTTACTCTTGATGTACATGATACTGTTTGCAAAGGCTGGCTAGAATGCATTAAAACACACACCCACATGTTGCTGGACAGAACACACACAATACAATTTCCACGCACATAGCATATAACTGTATCTCTGAATGTGATTTTCATTTAATCTAGACTGAATGGTATATTCCTTATGGTATTGATTGAGAATCTATGATTAGAACAGATGAATCAGCAAATCAGAAAGCAGTCATATACACACATTACCCACAGTCAGTGGTATTGCCCTTCAATTAACCTTCTATTGGAGCTGAGGAGGAAAAAGTGTACTCATTGAGAATAATTGAATATGCATGAGGTTGATTAAGTAGGACTTACAGCTGTGGGACAACTTGTGTACTTACAATCCCTCAGTGGGATATTTTTCTACCACTTCCCCACCTAGACCTCCCACTCATCCCTTTGAGGATACCACCCTTCACTGACATCGGACCCCCCTCTTCTGGTGTTCAGTGCCACCGCCCGTCAAGCTTCGCCAGGGGAACTGGGGTAAACCATGCTTCCCTAACACCACTAATTGTGACAGATCTGTTTACACTGAGCGAGGCAAACAACATCTTAATCATAATCGAGGGGGGAGGAAGGGGGAGGGGAGCTGTCGTACCTTTCGGTGAGAGACTGAGGGAAATGTACCAGTGAATTAAACCCCAAAGTTATACCACACACAAGGTTTTCTGAGGGTCGACTGATATTGCCAAAACTCCCCAGAGAAAAACTGCCACAAGACGTTTTCATGCCATGGAGTTCTGTGAATGGCTCAGAGCACACAATTCACAGGAGGATGAACTTAGGGTTGAGGTTGTGGGGAGATAATGGGTAAATGTGGTACTGCTGTCTAACTGATTAATTCACTTATAGTATGGTATATAAGATTAATCTGTGTGTCAATGAGTGCCCCAAGGAGGGAATGGAACCAGAGAGAGAGAGAGAGGCTTCCTCCCTCAACAATACACTGGGGGACAATACCCAGCTCTCTCTCTCACACACACACACACACACACACACACACACACACACACACACACACACACACATTGGGAATTCAATCAAAAGTTGGAGATTGAGCGATACGGTTCTCTTTTTCTCCATTTAATTCAGACTGCAGAGGCACTCTGCATTTTACTGCATGCTTTATAGAATAAGTTTTCTCCTCCTGTGCCCCTGGCTCTGGTCACCATTCCTGGTTGTGCAGGCTTTTGTTCCCACCAAGCACTGATTCAACTTATCACCTGCTCATCAAGACTTGATCCATTGAATCAGGTGTTTCAGAGCAATGCTAGAACTACAGCCTGGGAGCTCTTCATCGCCCCCCACTGTCCTATGACGTGAGGCTATTCCATTACTACAGTTTTTACATTTCTCACACAATCCGTGATATGTTAAAACCGACCACCCTCTGTGATGTTGTGAAGGCCTTGAATCTTAAAATGTCCTATACCATTTGGATGCTAATTTGGAACAATGTGATTTTTTTCCCCCTATAGCTCTCTCTTCCCCTCTCTCTCTCTCTCTCTCTATAAACATTAGCAGCAGAAGAGTCTCCCCAGGGCAGTACAGTCAGAATGACTATTCATAAGGACTAAGCCTTTAACCTAGATAAGCACCAAACAAACCCACGTCTGTGTCTCCACTCCAACTAAGTAATTAAGTCATAGAGGCTAGAGGATCGGGATAGGGGAAACACAGGCAAACAACTATGAGCAAAACACAAGCAAACAAGTATGTTCACCACAAACAGAAGCTATGTACTGTCACCTAACCTGAGACCAGGCTTGCCTGGGGAAATCCTTTGCAGAAAGTAGCTACAAAGGGGTGGAAACCCATTTAAAAATGAGTGACACCTCGCAATGCATCAAACCAATCAAATACCTTGCTTAGGCAGAGCTCCAAAAAAACTGTATTCAGTTTGTCCTTCAGGTTTTCTTCCATTTTCGTCAGTGTTGCAAGCTAGCATAGTCAACAATCGTTAACCCTAATCCCAGTGAATACATTACATGGACATGTAGTGTAGTGAGCCTGTAGCTGTAATCCATCATACTGTACAGTCGCTTGTGTGTCACCATCATGCTTGTGCTTATGGTGTTTCATCCAAACAGTGGGAGGGTGATCAGATGAACTGATTATTACAGTTTGCTTCCTTCACCTCAAATAATGTGATCAATTGTTGCTGAGACAAGAAGCAAACTGAGGCCGTAGACTGACTTAGATTCCCAAATATCTCTGCAAAAGCCCATAGTACAACATCATTATGTTCAAAGACATGATACACCATCCAGGAATCATCAAAGGAAAACACTGAGAGTTATGCTTCATCTTATGAGAACCACATCCGTTAATGAGGAATCAGTAGGGGCACACACTACATCGCGATTTCCTGTCTGCTGTGCTTTCCGCATATGAATAATTTGGTGCTTTCCTTTCATTGAGCACGCTTATAAAACATCTGTACAGGTGGAGCCGCAAGGAGCGAGACAGGTTGGAAATCAATTAGCTCCGCCTTGTCAGATGTGGCTGCGAATTGAAAGAGAGGGAGAGAGATATAGATAGAAAGAGAGATAGATAGAGAGAGAGAAAGAGAAAGATGAAAGGGCAAAAGAGAGACTAAGCAGGACCTGAGACTGATTTTCTCTCACAAATGTAGAACAAAATATGTGATTTTTGCCAACTCCCATGATCATTCTCTAATAACCTGAAGGAAGAGTGTCAGGTCCCCCTGAATAACCGTCAATCAATTACCATCATTGGAGAGTGGGCTAAGGCTTCAGTGTGTTGATGGACAATGAGGAGACCTGTTATCCAATAAAAACAACCCTGCTTATTATATAAAGAGATGTTACACAAGAATGGGATACAAACCACTATTTGTTTGTATACTGCTTCTTCTGTATCTGAACAGCAAATAGACATGATTTTCAAAAGACACGGCAGAGATTAGCTCAGACCTTCATCTATTTTTAAACAACTTTAATAAAACCTTCGAACATTGTCTGGTGACGTGAGCAACCATAACAACACAGACTGTATTTCCCAGAGCCAGTTGATCATCCAACTTTTATATAAATTCAATACAGATGAAAAGGACAACTGTCATCTGAATATCCTGCCTCTAAAATTCATCTCATTCACACAGAATTTTCTAGAAAGGCTACAATGCTATATGGTATTTTTCATCAAAGGTTGTTCATTTTCCCCTCTCCCCTTCTACATTCTGTTTGACATGCCGACCTCTACATCATGAAAGCAAACAAAAATGCTCAAGGGAAAACCACATTATCCACAGAACGTTTCGGCCGCCTTTCTGTTTCACAAGCGGCAGGGCAGATGCCCTATCTTAACAACCAGGCACACTTTGAAAGCCACTTCTCATTGCAATAAAATGATCTAGATTTTGGTGATGGAATTTTGCATCAGACAAAGGTCTGCCTAGGCTACAATACAACTTTAGCCAGTTGCTAAGCAAATAGATTTTACAACCTCAATTTTTATTTTTTTCTTGCTGCTGCTGTGAAGTGAAGAAAGGGCCTTTGAGGTTTGTCAATTGAGATATAAATTGCTTGGAGGAAGGTTTTCAGACTAGTCTTATAAAATATGCAATTTTAATCCTGCATGGTTTGTTAACTCAGATATGTGAAGTATAGACTAACCTCTGGCAATAATAGCATTGCAAAATGCATAGACTTGCCGCCCAGAATGAAATCAAAGAGAAAAAGGTATGAGTGTCTTTAAAATTATGAGAATACAAAACACATACTCAATGATGCCATTGCCTCTTTCTTATGACCATATGTTCAGTAAAGTTCGAAATCAAAATCATAATTTTATAATAGGATGATTTCAATTTCAGGTCAAGTCTAACCTCGTCCCCAGGCTATTGCGGACAGCGCATTTGGGGAACGAGAAGTGTCTGGGAACGAGACTAGCTAAAGTGGGTGGGAATTGTTTTAACCTTGCTATTGTGTAGGCTACATGAGTGATCTTTGCTTCCCAAGTCAGCTAGTATAGACTATTGCGGCATGTGAGTCAGAAAGTCAGTGGGAAAACTGTAAATAATTTTAGTCCTAAATCAATGATTTTTCGTCATCATCAACATCATCATCATCATTATCATTATTATCATCATCCTTATATCATTGGTTCACTCTGCACAATGAAACAAGTTAATGTTACAACCAGACATACATAATATACCATAATATCAACAGTGCTTACATGTTACAGTAGGTAACCAAAATGCAGAGATAACCTGAAGCTCCAAAATGATGTCCTTGGTCACGTGAACAGTTGTCGACCTTTCACTTGATCTCAACCAAACTATGAGAAATTGTCATACTTTGTGCTAAAAAATGATTGGACTCGGCAGCTAGCTTTTTCTCGTTCTGACTCATGATTGGCTCAATGTTACATATTCCCACCCCTAGTACACTACGTTACTGTTCCCCTTCAGCGTGTGCTGTGTGTGTTATCGGTGAAAATGGCGAGCTGGTGTGTACGAGCTGTACGACAGAGCTACTCAGTTGTAGCATCTCCTTCACTATTAAGGTATGGAATTATGATTAAGGATTTAAGTAAGTTGTTAAGAGTCTTTATTGCATTGTCTGTTAAGATGTCAATTGAAATACAACTAGTATCTAGCTAGCGTGCTTGACTTGCTGCTATGCGTATGCAGCTAGTAGCTGTCATTACGACATGTTAGATGCTGCTTTCGCAAGGGTTGCTGGCCTTCAATAGCAGATTGTTGCCAGGATAGGCTACAGCTAACGTTTTATAATAACTAATTTTAAAGCACACACAATTGTCTATTGGCTAATACAGATCATGATCAGGCTTATGGTGAGCCGAATCTTGACTTGTCTTGAGGAAAGTCATCACAGTACTACTGTCAGTAGTTAGGTGGGGGATTCTAGTACTGTCATGATGACACATGATGTTATAGTTTACATTGCTGCTTCCCTCCTTCCTCCAGGGCGTCCCCGCGGCTCCTATGTACGGCAGCCCAGCAGAAGAACCAGGGCCAGGGGTCTGAGGATGAGACTGGGACTCAGAAGCCAGAGCAGAGCGCAGTAGAGAAGGCCCTGGCTGATGAGAAGGGCCAGTTGGAGGAGCAGCTCAAGGAGGTTACGGTGAGTCTGCTTTGGAAGAGTACGCCACCACAAGCAGTTAACACTGTCACACCATTCGGGTTAGCCTTATTTCACTGTTTACCTTCCTTAAGCATAGGACACTAAAGAGTGACCCTCTGTTAAGGATACCCTACGCTATTAAGGTTGTTTATCGAGTTGCAAGGTTGTTTTAAGAAGTGATGCCTGAATTCCGTGGATCAAATCGGATCGTGATTTCATTTGTTTTTTATTTTTTCTATATAGATATATGGTGTGGCTGGGCCTTTAATCTCATCTGGTGCCATGAGAAGCCTACAGTTTCTTGTCTCTGTAGGCTGATACCCAAACTTTACGTTGTCTCCGTCCACAGGATAAGTACAAGCGGGCCCTGGCAGACACAGAGAACCTCAGAACGAGGAGTCAGAAGATGGTGCAAGATGCAAAGTTATATGGTGAGAATCTTTGCCATTCCTCAGTGTCTCATATCTGAAGTCAGACTACTGACTTCACACAGGTGCTTAATGCTCACATTCTGATCATAATGATGCAGCTGCATATCAAGTGATGTATGATGTTTCATGAGATATGTATAACCCCACTTGTTTTATAACCCCACCAGGAATCCAAGGATTCTGCAAAGACCTGTTGGAAGTGGCCGACATCTTGGAGAAGGCCACAGAGAGTGTTCCCAAAGAGGAGGTGAACTCACGGAACCCCCACCTGAAGAACCTGTACGACGGGCTCATGATGACCGAGGTCCAGATCCAGAAAGTCTTCACTAAGCACGGCCTCATTAAACTCAACCCTGAAGGGCAGAAGTTTGACCCCTACGAACATGAGGCCCTCTTCCATGCTCCTGTAGAGGGTAAAGAGCCTGGCACTGTCGCCATAGTAACCAAGGTGGGCTACAAGATCCACGGGCGCACCCTCAGGCCGGCATTGGTAGGTGTGGCCAAAGCCCCTTAAAAGGGATTGTGTTACGAGCGTGAGGATGTGTCCTTGCCTGGCCAACAGATCACCTTGGGTAGAGCAGGCTGGTCGAAGCGCCCTCAACTCCCCCTAACCACCCGATGGTGCCTCAAAGAGGCGGGAATCCAACTGAACTGTATCTGGACAATACACAGCCTGTTTTGACTATGCCAGGAGCAAACATATTTTACCTGAAGTAACACTTTAATGGCATAGACCTCATTCCCAGTTCAATGAGATTTCAGCCTATTTCAGTCATCAGGATCAGATTCCAGAGTGTTATTTGTCCTGTCATTATAATTGTATGTGTCTCATGTAATGGGGGAATGTAATTGACCTCATTGATTATATCAAGCTGTAGTTGCTGTCATCATCTGAAAACCACAGTACTCTAGAATAAGACATGTACAGTAAGGCTGTATTCGTTGACTTGTGTCTGTGTATTATTCTGCAGTATAGTGACGGCCTACATTTAATGCATAATTTTCATGAATAAAGTCTAAACATATTTTCAGACACTTGAAGGGAGGGGAGTTGGTAGAAAATGCAATGTTTCACGTTTTCACAATACATTGATGCCCTCTCAAAATTAATGTGAGCAATATAGTTCAGAGACGGCCAGTCATTGCTCAGCTCAACTTCTGTACAACAGGACTATGAGTATGGTCAAAATGATTAAAAACATTGTGTAGGCTAATAGATAAGTGATCATGATGTTAAGCACATAGATATTCTATTGTGTCTCTGTGGGTTAGCCTCTGTTGTCTTCATTCTGGACATCTGGACAGCAGAGTACTGTACCTCACTCCTATGCCAGACAACTTGGTGTTGCACACTATTGAAAGCCTGTCATTTGTTAAACAATAAACAATTTTAACTAACTATGATGTGTCTCCTTGAGTTCATCTAAATAAACAAATTCATACTTTGAGTCCACTGGTTTTATTAACTCAACCTGACTCTCCCCTACTGTAGGTGGTACTAAGTGTAGAAAACTCAAGATGGTGGTGCCATACACATTTCATACACCATTTTTTGTTCTATACAGTATGTTTCCTGTAGGCCTACAGTATCAGACTTACCACACACATGCAATTACAAAAAGTAATTGTGACTTATACAATGTCACATACCTGTCCCCCCCCCCCTCCAGTAGTTTGACCTTATAGCATTTTCAACAGCTCCTAAAGGTGCCTAAAAAGACTGGAGGACACAATGGAAGTATAAAGTATTTGCACTTTAATACAAAACATACTAACACACCATGGCATGTGCAACCACAAATTGGGCAGTAGAAAGCCCTCAACAGTTTCAACCACTGAATTGACTCCTAAGCATACATTAACAATTAAACAGCATGCTAAGACAACACTCAAGGCTTTTTAGAATGGTTCTTGTTCACACAGATTTTCTCTTTTTATTACAAAAGTTATAAAAATGTTCCTGAAATAAAATACTGTACATTTCACAGGTCAGTATTTATATGTTCCTCTTCAATTTATCTTACAAAAAATTATTTACATTTGGTAAAATATTTTAGCAATAAATCCCACAGAAATAAAATTAGAAAACATCTCCCCCCATGAAAAAGTAATTATATTTAGAAACAATTCAAATTTAAACATTTTCAATAGAGAAACTTTTCCCTAATTATACACCATTTATGAACACTTGGGCTTCACTTGCAAAAAAAACAACATTCCTGTTATGTTCATGTCAAATTGTGATTTATGTCGTTTTTTTAAACAAAAAAACTGTGAAATCATCAACATCTGGGTTATGTTTGATATGTTGGAGCAGAAATAAGTACAAACTAAAATAAAGATGAGCTAATAGGCTTATGGATTAAATGAGTCATGAATGCCCTCTGCAACAAATACAACTATTGATGGAAAACAATAGCCAGATACAAAATCAACTTTGTGTACTGTATCTGTCTTCAATCATCAATTCTGTGCCATACAGGTAAAATAGTGGCACAAAATGGCATGGCCATTGCTAAACAAGTGTGGAGGCAGGCCGTTGTTCTTAGAATGTATGATACAGTGTTGACATCAAATACATCAAAAAGGCATGAACTTTATTTGACTAAATTTGTTTATGGTTGTAGTTGTTTTGAGAGGGGCAAAAATAAGAGACTGATAACAGGGACTGGCTATCAACACTTAAGGCTCTTTGAATACATTCTAGCCCAGACTGAACTCTGACCTGACTTTTGCATTTCACTGTATACTTGTATGCAAGTGACAAATAAAGAATCTTGACCTCTCAAGCTGACCCCTGATCCCTACACACAGCCTGGGCTGACCAGCTCCACTACTGGTGGAAGAGCAACTTGTTTACTGCTGCAGCAACATAAAGAACGGGGCTTGGCGTTATGGCATGATCCCTAGCAGTAAAAACAGATGAGTTGAAAGGTAATCTTTCAAAAGAAATACTTGGACAGAGAGATAGGGGCAGACAGGGGGAGGTAATAGAACAAGAAAAGCACTTAACCATTGCTGTAAGATAAACTGAGACTCTGAACGCACCCCTTCTTACACACACCCACCTACACCTCTCTCCCATCCTCAGTGTAACTTCTGTATTGCAGATCGCCCTGTCAACCGATGCCTATTCAAAACTTAATTTACATTTAAATGGCGCCCCTGCCACCTCTCTGATCTTGTCCTCTGATCTTGCCCTCAATGGCAGAAAATGAAAAGAAATCAGAGGCTGCCTTTGCGGTTCGCATTTCAGGAAACAGTTGCTTTCTTTTCAAAACAAGTAAGGAGATGCTATCTTAGACAGGTCCTATTGTAACAAATAGGAAAGTATGGGTAAGGCGATGGGAGAAACAATTTCAATGTCAGGGTTTGATAACTCAGGAGCTTAATGGGAGAAAGAATATTGCTTTTTATTACCCCTGTGAATGGGGGAATATGTTACCACTTGGTTTATAAGGATACTATCAAGGTCTTTACATATGCGATCAATACATCCATTCCCCAGTGTCAAACTCAGTACAACTCAGTACAAACTCTGTTTCTAATACAAACGAACCCATATTCACAACCTGCTGTAGTTTAGTGTAACCCGTGTCCATTTCAAACAGCCCAAATGGACATCAAACACACATGGAGTCAGGGAACTTTTGTGATATTTGTGATTGGCTACAACTGCATATGACATCATGTGGAAAACTAGCTACCACCTACACTAACCCCTCTTTCTGTGGCAGTCATCCCTTTCCTCAGTGAACATTTTAGTGCTTTTATATTATCCTTGCAAGGCCATATATGAACAAAAAAATAAACCAGAAAAGACACGCAAACTTGGACAGTAGCAGATCTTCAACATTTGAATGGGTAGTAGTATGACCACACTCTTTGAATACCTAGATCACAACGAAACAGCTAGCATCAGGCGATAAGTGAATAATCATGCGCCATATATTCATATTAAAGAGGATAAAAACAGTCTTGCAGGTCAACTCAGTTAACATAAATAAGTCTAAATCTATGCTAGCCAAGGAAGAGGCAAACTTAAACCTCTAATAAAAACAAATAGGGGTGCAAGAAAACATGCTCATTTGGCAAACAAGAGACATCTTTTGATTTGTGCTTCAGGATTTAGGTATGTCATTGGTAAATGGCCATAGAAACGTTATTGATCTTGCAACTCAACGATGAAAGGGTGGACCTTAGGTTGAATATACTGAGTCAGAAATCATGCAGTTGGCCTGACGAGCTGAGTTGAGTTTCTCCCCCTCATGATGCCAAAATTCTGAGCCCAATATGCTAAGTAATAGTTGTCATAGTCTGCTTTAAAGTTACAGTCAAATCGTGAAAACTACAGTGCTCTATGGGAGTCTTAGCTGCCAAATACTGATACTGGAAGCTTACAAGTCTTCATCTATTCAAGGAGAGAAATTGATGCTCCCTCTTTCCAACCAAGAGCTGCTGTATTGCTGTGTGAATAGGAACTAGGCTACCTGTGCCCCATCAATCAACATCCCAGAGGAAGCTGTGGGAAAACAGGACATATAATGTTTGATACTTTGACATTGAAAACATCTTGTTTGCTTGTTCATAATATTGTCAGCTGCAATACACACACCCTGTATCATCAACCCATATAAGTATACCTCATTCATATGCACTCATATGATTGAAATGGAAAAATATATCTTTGTTCCTCTCCCTCCTTTAAATGGTATCCATGGTATGTTTTTTTTTGTTGTTGTTTTGTTTTGTTTTTGAAAGGAGAAATCCTTATTATTTGCAATGTACATATTCACAAATAGTCCTGTGATCAAAGTTGGACAATACACAACAAAAGGTAGTAAAATCCAGTAGCTTGGTCCATCTGGAATTTACAGTGAATCTCACATAGTTTATAAGACACACAACAACAGGGAACAAGAGCCATCATCCCTCTCTCTCCTCAGTCCCCATAAACTCTAGAGATTGTTAGGATACATCCCGGGATATCCAGCCGCTCTCTGTGAGAAAGCTGAGGATGCGTTTTTTGAGGACCTTGTCCAAGTAACTGGGCAGCCGGCTCTTGGAGGGGATGCCCTGGCGTTTCTGCAGGTGGTCTTTGATGATGATGGTCTTGACGGTCAAGTAACGCGTGGGACTGAGATTGAGCGAGTTGCATAGCACCTTCTCCCTATCCGACAGCAACTCGAAGCCCGCCAGATTCTCGATAGCCGCAAACTCACTGTCCTTGCCCTCCTCTTTGATGCCACCGCCCACTCCTACACCACCTCCAGCCCCTCCGCCTAATCCCCCAGCTCCTCCTCCAAGCCCTCCCCCAACTCCGAGCCCTCCCACTCCTCCACCCCTTTTTGAAGTGGCCACACTTTTGTTCTCCTTGCGTTTCTCCCGTTTGTGCCTCGCCGCTTCGTACTCTGCCGATTCATCCAATCGTGTGATGCCGTTCCGGCGGTAGCGCTGTAGCTCACGTACTTTAGCCCGCAGAACTCGCTCCTTGTGCATGTTGTCAAAGAAGTCCTCAAACTCCCGCTGGGCCATGAACTGGCACAGCCCCCGCAGCCGCACCCGCTGTTCCTTCTCTTCCTTGGTGATCTTACGCTTGGGCGTGCTCAGTACTGCCCCCGACCCTGCTGTTACCGTAGGAACAGCTGATGCTGCCGCACTCCCGCCTGTTACTATTCCTCCAATGCCGCCAATGCCCCCGCTTACAACTCCCAGCAGCCCAGGCTTGTCCTTTTCCTTATCTTTCTTGTCACGACCCAGGAAGGCAGGCACCAGGTTGTAGTCCCGTGCAATGTTCTTGCGGCGCTGGCGTTCACGGAGCTTACGCACGTACATGTCCACATGTGCGCGCTTCATCTCTATCTCCACGTCATCATCATCGTAATTGACGGACAGGCCGCTGATGAGCTTTTCGGCCTCTTGGTCGTATTCAATCTCGTAGTCGTCACGCAGAGGCATGTAGCCCAGCTGCTGTTGCTCCCCCAGGGTGACGTCCAGGGGGGGCAGGGGGGTGGTGAGGCTGGGGGAGAGAGGACCACCGCTGGGACATGTGTGGTCGGTCACCCGGTTGGGGATGCTGTCAGGGATGCAGGCCTTGCCCAGGTTGCCGTGGATGTACATGCTGACGTAGTGGTCCATGACCTCTTGGGGGGTCCGAGATGCCCCCACATGTGTGGCCATGTCCTCCTGGAAGAAAACAAAAGAAAATAAACATGGACTGGAGGACAAACACCAAACTACCAGACAAGTGGAGGGAACATTTATCATTTATCCCTTCTAGTATTTAAATAATAGAATTTACACACACAATATTACTAAAAAAATACATACACACACAGACGCAAACACAGATACACAGACATGCAGTGATGTAAAGAGTTACGCTTTCTGCTGAACATTCAGTGTTCAGCATCAGAATCACAGATTCCACTCAAGGTTCTCTCTGACCTACTGCAAAAGTGGCAACAAACTATAGCCTAATGTACACTTTGCATTGCAAGTTTGTAACTTTAGAGACTGTACATCTAAGCATTACAAAGTTGCATTCATCAAAATATATCCCATTTAGCTAGCTAGCTGTATCTACGAGGCAAATGTCTTGCAGAAGTTGGGATATCGATATGTGGAACTCTAGCAAACTCGACAGCGACCTGTCATCCTGGAGTTGCTGTGGAATGTCGCTTCAAAGCTGTATATTAAACGTTCCATGCAATATAACTTTACTCATTCACACTTTTTCTAAACCGTTTCACTTGTGCTCTGGCTATAAGATGGGTTTAACATGAAATACCCAGTTTCCAAATCCATATTGCTCGATCGCATCGAGTAGCGACTGCTCTTCCCTGCTAGTCCATCCTCCCTCCGCTTCGGGACCCCAAAGGGTGAAGCGCCCGCCGTCGACTTGCTGATAACCATGCCATCGCCTGTGATTACCGATTTCTGCACCCGCGGAGAAGCACTCTGGGCACAGTTCAATATCTGGGCAGTCAGTACAGCGAAGCCGCAGATTTGTAACATCTGCGAGGCAATTCACGCAGTACTTCTTTCCTAGGTCGGCCATGTTGCTAGCTTCTGCTTGTTGTTGGAAGCAGCAGTGCCGCGGGGGGAGGGCATGCGTACTGGAGTGTCTCCGGTCAGACTACTGCGTCTCATTAATATCAATGAACTTGGCGCAAACGCCTGTGATTGGCTTACATACCCAGTTTCCACGACAACTCAAAACACCAATGTTTCATTTACGAACAGTGACTTGCAGTGAGTTTACAGTGAGTTTGCATAGGATTTTTTGACCTCGTTTTATAGCCTTCTCGAGAACACATGAGCTATGTTTGATAGAATTTTCAACGAAATATTTTTAATAGTATAGTTTGCTTTGCCACTTGTTAGTTCACTGACGTATGATAATTGCTAGTTTTTTTTTAGCATAGGGATAAACTCATGGATGGGGAGGTGGACCAGAAAGAAAATGACCCAAACACTGGAAGTGAAAACATAGACAAGAGCGATGATCAACTCCAACAGACACCATCTGAAGAGCCCTCAGAGAGGAAACCACCTAATTCTGAAGACAACCAGGAAGGAGCAGATTCCCCTGCAGATAAATCAGTCATAGCTGAGGAGGGAGGAGCTGATCAGAGTGTACAAGAATCAAAAAATGTCACAACAGAGATTACAGAGGAGACCTCAAACCCAACTACATCTGAGCCAGGGGAGGTGGCTGGAGATGAGGTGTCCACTAGAGCCGACCTGCCCTCAAGCAAGACCTTCGAAGAGGGGGAGGGCCCAGAGATAAAGCCCCTCATTGGGGAGCCTCTATCACGTGAGGGCAGCCTCATGCTCAGAGACGATGAAGGTGATGATAATGAAAAAGATAGACCACCTGCACTGGACCCAGGGACCCCCGAGAGGGAGAGCTGTAGTCCGATGCAGGAAGATAAAGACCCTTCTCCAACTGAAGAGACGAGCCCCAGCATCGACTATGAAGAGTATATGGACCTTATCCATCAGCTGCAGAGTGAAAAGGAGAAACTGAGCCAGCTCAATGGCCAGCTCCAGATCAAGCTGGTGGAGTACTTCCGCAAGAAGACAGGAGATGACACACGGCCAGAAAAGGAGAAGGCCGTGTCAGATCAGGAGCAGCGCTACCAGAAGTACATGGCCATTATGGAGGACCTGAAGTGGCAGCATCGGCGTGACTTGGAGGCGGCCCAGCAACAGGCAGAGGAGCTCCGGCTGCAGACCCAGAAAAAGTTGGGCCAGGTGGAGCACGAGTGGCGTGGTTTTATGGCATTGAAGCGTGACGTGGCAGTGACGGCACTGAGTCGGCGCCTGGGCAAGCAAGCGGCGCAGGCTGAGGTGGAGCAGATACAGGCATCCGAGCAGCGGCGGGAGAACGAGCTGGTGCATGTGCGGCTAGAGAACGTCAAGCTGAAGAACAAGACGCGCAAGTTTGAGGCCACGCTCCGTGCTAAGGAGGAACTGGCTGAGGGCCTACACCTTATTGATTTTGAGCAGCTGAAGATTGAGAACCAGACATATAATGAGAAGATCGAGGAGCGCAACGAGGAGCTGCTCAAGCTGAGGAAGAAGATCACCAGCACAGTTCAGGTGCTGACCCACGTCAAAGAGAAGCTCCAGTTCGTCCAGATGGAGAACCAGGCCAAGCGGGCCCAGCTGGCCGAGGTGGAGGCAGTGGTGGCCAGGAAGAGGGACGTACTCACCCGGACCAAGCAGGCCAGGGACGGCCTGCGGATGGACAACCTGAAGCTGCGTCAGCGCTGCGGCCTGCTGGGGAATGAGACCCTGCTGAGGGACTTTGAGGAGAAGGTGGATGCCTCAGACAGCCTGGAGGAGAGGCTGGAGGGGCTGAAGTGCAGGCATGCTGAGCTCATCCTCAAGTGTGCCGGGGTGAAAAAGAAGCTGGAGCAGACCAAAGCCACAGCTCAATGAATGAGAATCTACACACACACACACACACACACCCACACACGCACGCACACACACACAAGGCTTACATAATTATTCAAATAATAGTTTGTAATAAAAGTTTTCTTTATTCCTCTCTGTATGTCCTTAATTATGTAAGGAACCTAAAACATTCTAACCTATTTATTACAGCTTTGGAGTGTAGAATGGACCAGTAGCTTTCACCTGAAGGTAATGCATGAAAAGCCTGGTACCAAATATTAGCACTGTACTGTATAAAGTGAGAGGAAAGAGAATGGTCAGCAGATGGCAATATTGGACAGGGGAAAAATTATTACATTATGTAATGTTGTGAACGAAGTAATCACTGAACAGTTAATTTGCTTTAACTTTACAGAATTCACAAATTCAAAATGTGTAGCCAGGAGAATACATAAGGTTCACAGTATCTACAGGATATTCAGTATATTATATTCCCCTGGTAGAAGAAAAAAAAAAGATTTCTGCCATCCAATGATTCCAGGCAAACCTCTTCACCAGTTTTCAAAGTGATGCTGTGTGCGGGACAACAGAAGCAGAAAAGAAACAACCATAATTCCTCAGATATTTACAATATACAGTGGTATGTGTGCATGTTTTAATGTGTGTGCATAGCATACTATGTTGTGTGTGTGTGGTGTGCTTGTGGGTATTCTGTGTATAGACAGTACATGACTGTGTGTGTGTGTGTGTGTGTGTGTGTGTGTGTGTGTGTGTGTGTGTGTGTGTGTGTGGGTGCGCATTTCTGTGTGTCTGCATCCACAGAGTACCCTTCTATAGTATGTGCATATTTGGGTGTAGCAGTGAGTAAAGGAATCTAATGCAGGTAGTAAGTCTTTTGGACTTCGCAAGCAGGAGATAGATTATACTACTTGTACTACTCCAGTTTGTCTACCTTTTAATCTGATGATTGTTATCGGGCTCAAACAGTGAATACACTGTTTGGGTGATCCCTGATATTACAAACTGAAATGCACACATTTTAAAATATTTACTGTGCTGGCAGTAAATTTAATTCTTCTCTCTCTCTCTCTCTCTCTCTCTCTCTCTCTCTCTCTCTCTCTCTCTATATATATATATATATATATATATATATATATATATATATATACCCCTGGTTAATACCATGGAATAGATGGACACACACTATCCATTATTTGCTGAGAATAAGAGCTGTAGTTACTCTTGTGTACAGCCATACAGTACACCTGGATCATATCCTGGCCCCAGTGGGCCCTGTTCACCTCATTAACCACTGGCACTGGACGGTGTCTCTTTGGGTCATGTTTTTTGGTTCCTGCAATGGTGCTCCTTCCACTGCTGGGGTGGTTGGACCAGGGCTTATGGTCACTCCCCAGTTTGCGTCAGTTGTGGTTGGGCTGGTTGAACAATATCTTATCAATATGTTGTCAAACAAAAAGGTTTTTATAAGTTGTCTAGCTATTACAGATGTCAAGCTGTTACAGATATCTGGATATCTTGAGGTTTGTAGAGTTACAGATGAGTGACAAGCTTAGTTTAAAACTGCCACAACCAGAGGTAAAAAGGACACAGCGTAAAACATTGTAAAATTAAATGGTTGGATAAGTTATGTGATATGCCTTATCTTCAAACCATGCAGCCTAACTCACTGGAAAATTTGATTAAACAGACAGAAAATATGTCCTCATTGGTATCAGTGAAGAAGCACAGTTGCTATCAGATCAAATGAAAACAAGTGAAAACATACAGTTTCTATGGCTGTAATTAAAGACACACACACACACACACACACACACACAGAACCCACATGATTTAGGTGAGAGGGCCAGATCTTCATGCTCATACAGCCTTCCCTCTCTGCCTCGACATCAAGAATGTTGTAACTTCAAGGATTATGTTATATGTCCCATGTCACAATAAAGAGTATTTATTGTTACATACAGTAGCACTGATATACCTGATACACCAAAGTAGTAATAATATCCCTTAAATATCATACATCTGAGCTCCTTGGATTCTTATCATCCTCACTCCTCAAATGACCATAGGACATCCTCTTCAACTGAGATCTGTGGGGCGCCTGTGCAGCTAGGGATAACATGTTATAAGCTGGAGAGTAGCAAACCTTTCCCGTCAACATAAGTCTCTGATGTTGGATCCATAGGCAGTGGTTCAATCTTAGTGGGGTGGTCATGAGTAATTGTTTGCTGGGCCAAGGGTTGTCCAGTATGAATAATCAGGAATCCTCAGGCAAAACTCTCCAAACTGTACAGTCTTCACATCTGTGCTATCTACCTTCACTGTGGCACAACAGCAAATTAGTACGGATGACATAGCAAATTATAAAGAATGTATGTGTACTGTAGTGTTCTGTATGTACTGTAACTTTCAAGAAAGAATAATAAATGTATTCATATAATTTAACACTGTTATAAGCCCTATGTCTCTGTTGTCTAATTAACACGATCAGTGTCACTTTTGCACAGCTTTAATGAAGCTGTTGCATTGACAGTAAAATGTATAAAAGTAGACCTACTCAGAGCTGCTGGAACAAACATAAAAGTCATCAGGAGCACTCCAGTGGCCATGAAATGACCCATCGTTCCTGGACCTTCACAGACAGCTATGGCTTTTCTGGATAATTATCTTCTCACAGGAGCCAGATTAGATTTTGCCTTTATGTGTCATTGTGTACAAGACTAATGGGTGGATTAAGATTCATACTGCAGGATTCATCTCAATGAAGCTATCTAGTGTTTCAATCATGGCCCTTCAAATACATTCACTTGAATCTCACAAGAGGGGTCATTAAAGATTGTCTTCCATACTAATTTTCATACTCTCTTTCAATAAGGTCGGCCCAAAATGATGAAGCACTATTGCGATATTTCTCAAAGCAGTTCAGAAATGGACAGCAAGTGGTGCTATTGTACAAGATAAACCACACTTTATGATTGGCTAACATTTTGCATTAGTAAAAAAAAAAATGCATTCCAATCTTTTCATCCAAAAACATAGAGGGAATATAAAATATATACAGTGATTACAAATTTACCCTAACCTACAGTACTTTGAGATGTTTAAAGATTACCATTGGGCAAAAATGTGGATTATGTAATCACATAGTCAATATATGACAAAACGGCATGAGACCTGGTAGAACTGCAATACATAGTTCTGTCTATAATTTTTCTATATTTCAATGTTTTTTTCTTTGTCTTTCTTTGCAGTCTGACTCATAAGCTTTATCTTTAACTGCTTTATCGTCTCCATGACCCGTGCGTCCTTGAGATCTGCACAGGCATTTATGCCCCTCAATGTGTGAAAACTAGTAAAGAGCAGAGATCATAGCGTTAGAAGACAGGCTCATGTAAAACAGAGGAACAGGAAACATTATTAGCTTCACATTATCTTTCAAATACATACATTATGGCATTTACGGAGCATAGATTGTTTATCTGTATTGAGTAGCCCCTGTATCAAGTAGCTTTTACTGAAAAACACAACCAGACTACAGTATACATTTGTTTACTGTACTGTACATGGCACATGAGACAGACTTGGTTCCGAAATCTATTAAACTAAATTTCACATTTTCCAGTATTGATACTGAAAGTGAGGGGAAAGACTGAGGGGAAAATAAATGTAATTCTACTCATTGGCAAACAGTAGAGAAGCCTGTCATGACTGAATCAGACTACATACTGGAAATATTCAAAAGATATGATTTAGCAGGGAAGTTATATGCATCATGATAAAAAATGTATTTGGTAAACTAATATTAAAGTAAAGCTACTATTCATGACACAGCCCTGTATTTCTTTGTTATTTTCCCATGCAACCTTTGCACTCTCTTGATCTTGCACTCTATTGCCTTCCTGCGAGATAGACTAAAGAGAGAGGAAAGTTGATTAAACAGTATACCTGGAGTTGTGAACTCACCACGACCCACAGAACCGTTGTTTATTCCTGTGTAATGCAGTGACAAGGTGTAGTCATTGCTGTTGGATCGATCACTATTGGTGGATGGTTCACTGTTTGTTAAGGGGTCAGTCCTACTGGGTTGGTGACTGTTTGTTGAGAGGTCAGTCCTGTTGGGTTGGTGACTGTTGAGGGGTCACTCCTGCTGGAGAGGTGATTATCAACTTCTTTATCTGCTCCTTGACCCACGTGTCTCTGGGATTGGCACAGATAATTTCATCCTGTGTTGTGTGAAAACTGGTAGCGAGCACAGAACATGACTTCTGAGTAACATGGAAAATAGGGGACAAAACGATGTCAATAGAGGAATAGGCCTCATCTTTACATCATCTTTTCAATACTTACAGTACTGCCTCTTTGAAGCAGGGACCATTTATTGTCTGTATGGAGTTCCCTACCGGGCGGCAAAGGGAACAGCCCCTCCCTACTTGCAAGCAATGGTTAGCCCCCAAACCCCTGCAAGATCACTCCGCTTTTCCACCTCGGCTGCGCGCCTGGCACCGCCGCCTCTACGTGGATGCAGTGGCCGCGCTACTCGGTCACGGCTTTTCACTGTCCTGGCGCCCCGTTGGTGGAATGAGCTTCCCATAACGGTCAGGACTGCAGAGTCACTTCCGATCTTTCGCCGTAGATTGAAAACCCATCTCTTCAAGCTACATCTTAACAGTCCCTCCTAAAGACCGCTTCACCCTCACTACCCCCCCTATACTAACCCTAACCCCGAGACCTCTTCTCCCCTGCTACCCCCTGTACAAGTTCTCTCCTGCTAATAAAATATATTTAAAAAAATAAAAAAATTAGCCTACTGGCATTACGACTGCCAATGGCCCGTGGTGTGAGCATTGATTACTTTGTCTTATGATGACTGTTGGATAGATGATTCACTTACTTTAACAAATGTATTGTTGTACGTCGCTTTGGATAAATGCGTCTGCTAAATGCCATAAATGTAATGTAAATGTAAAGAACATGATAAGGTGTTGGGGAACTGCTGACTTTGAATAATTGAAACACTAGTGTACTTCTATAAAACTAACAAAAAAAATGTACTCTATTACTGAACAGGGCACACGTGACAGGTCTGAAATCAGAAAAAGTATGTTAATTAAGATTAACATTAATACTGAAAGTCCATCAAAAGTAAGTAAAATGTTGAAAAAGGCAGACAAACTCATGGGGAATGAAGTGTTGACAAAGTGTTCACTAGGCCTATTAACGTGTTTCTCACTTTGACTATATTATCAATTGTTATCAATATGCAAATAACTTTGCTATTTGTCTTAGGGTTAGTCATAAGGTGAGGGGGTAAGGGAAAGAACTAAGGGTTAGCGGTGAGATTATGGAACAGTAAAGGAAATGAATTGTTGATTAAACCTAAACACTAGATTAAACACTACATTTGTATAAATTCATATAAATAGCAGAACACCAAATTCATATGAAATATTACAACCCAGGGTGTATGAAAAGCTATGAATGCAACTGAGCGGCAGTGAAAGGGACCATTTATACTTGCAGTTCAATAGGAATGGCAGAAACTGGCAACAGTTTCCTAAGTGGTCAGAGATGCAAATCACCGGTCTAATTCCATTTGTTTGTTTTTTGTTTGTTGAGTTGCATTAAGTTCAATAGTCACTCTATGCTGATTGGCTGTTGAATTGATCACTGTTAGCTAAATGATGTCTGCTGGTGAACTTGTGACTGTTGGTTGATCGGTCACTTTTGCTTTATTTTTCATAGTCTGTTGAGTGGTCACTGAGTGGTCACTTGAGTGGTTGATGGATTGCAGACAGTCTGTTGATTCCACGGCCCAGGCGTCATCCAGCTGGGTCCAGGTTTGAACCAAGAACTGAGTTTTCCTTCAGCTCTTGTAGTGTCTTACACTTTGATCTATCACTAAATCTCTCAACCTGATCACTCACCATCACAGGATGTTGTGAAAACGAGTTCCAAATGGTTGGCCTGATTAGCATGTCTCCTAACAATTTCATGACTGCCTGTTCCTCTGGAGATGATGGGTGGATGATGTTTATACCTCAACTGTTATAAAGGAGTTCTAAACTCAGGACACAAAGATGCAAAGATAAACTGATACAAAGATAAACTGACTGCTTGCAAAGGAAATGTTTGTGTGGTTAGACCACTCGATGACATGCACAGGTCTACAGTGCCTTCGGAAAGTATTCAGACCCCTTCACTTTTTCCCTTCACATGTTGTTGTGTTATAGACTCAATTTAAAATGGATTAAATTAAAAGAATTTCAATCCACACACAATACCCCAGAATGACAAAGTGAAAACAGGTTTTTAGAAATGTCAGTAAATTTATGAAAATTGAAATACAGAAATACCTCATGTACATAAGTATTCAGACCCTTTGCTATGACACTCTTAAAATGATCTAAAATGCAAAAATGTCACTCAATAAGTTGAATTGAGTCCATCTTAATGCATGTCAGTCAATAGACTGGATTTATAGGACTCTGACTGTAAACAACTCTCTCCTAAAAATAAATAAGAGAGAAAAGGATATGGGCAACCAATACATTGAATGTGAAAACAAGTTGATTGTAATGACACTGAATGTGAAAAAAAGAGAAAAGAATGTTGAATGTAATGTTTTATTACAAAATGTTATTACAAGGTTAGGCCCCATTATTATAGGCTAAAGTGAAGAAAAGAAAAGAGTTGAAGTTGAAGTTCATCAGTTGGGAACCTCTAGATAGCCATGGTGCTGTATTGTCTGATTAGACCGTTTACACTTTGCAAAGAACCTGACGGATTATGTGTATTATTATATCTATGTCTCAGCGACATTACAGCATTGGTGGTCTGTTTCCACGTGACTATTCCCACTGGTTAGACACACTAGGTTAGGGACACAAGTGAATGTACTTGTTCTTGCTATAGTGACGTTTCACAGCTCTCTACTGGGGTACGGAAATGTGGTTTCCAATGGGGTTTCCAATGTGTTTTCCAGTCGTCTTTTAACTATGATGCATGTGATTGATGGTGATGACTGCTAACTATTATGATAATGACTCATAAAAAAGTTTATTGAAACAGAAATAACAACAGCGGATGTTGAAAGTGGCCAACGGTAAGCTATTTGTAGTGAGGGTCAACGGTCAAACTTGACTTCCGTACCCCAGTAGAGGGGTAATTTTAACGCTTCCAGTGTGAGTTCCTATTGTCGTAGGTTTTCCCACAAGTGTGACACACATCGAGCACATATTTTGAGGGTGTATCAGGCTTTTTTCTCCTCGGTGAAGCCATTATTAGCTACCTTGCTATGTCTTTTGTGAACTAGCTAACTGTTTTTTCCCCCACTTTGAACCCAGTAAATGGGGAATGTTTTTGCTAGCACACCTTAGGTTCCTGCCCGGTATGGTCACTCCCATAGATTTCTATGGCCACTCCCACTACGGCCAACTTTGAGGGATTGATATTCCAGGCTTATTTGCGCTGTGTGCAATAGCATGGGGACAAGGCTAAGGTTAACCTAACACTGGATTTGCTACACACAGTAGCAATAGAATATGACGCTTGAATATTTTGTATTAGATAAGGTTCTCATTTGCTTCTTTTAATTGACATGACATAATCGTCTTTGCTAGACAGATAGAACTGGTATGATGTCAATACAGGAACATTGACGTGTAACATCAAGAGAATAACAGGCACACTTACAAAGGACCCTCAATAATTGAATATGCCCCACAAATGTCTCTATAGAGCTGTGGTCACGTATGTTCCCAATTGACTCATCAGCCAGGCTAATTATCCAAGACCCTGATTACTTGAGATGAGATATGATAGCAGCACTGTGCTGGTATAACGATATTGTGGTGAACAGGGGATATAACACACAACTCTAGCTGACACTTGAACCTGGGCCTCCCTCCTAATGTGAGTGCTCTAGACAGTTTAATAAAGTAGACTCCATTAGAACTGCTTGTAACACACTGGCTAAAATGAAAGCCTGTTTTTTTTCAAAAGTTTATTTAAAAGGTTTAAAACATAAGCAGAATATGAAAATGACAAAACTCAATATGTTCTAAAGTTCACCCAATATATACAGTCTAAAATGTATGCAAGAAATCTGCTCTCAGAGTAAGTACTGAGCTGTTGGAGAAAAGGTGTGAATCCTAAATAACCTAGGATATAGATTTCTGGAGCTCAATTGAATGTCCTGTCTTTTTTGGCTATACAATCTTGTATGTGACATTTAATAAAGATAAGCAAAGTAGATTTTTTGGCATAATACATACATATACAGTTAGGATATACTGTATATTTGGCTATACATATCAGTTAATCAAAGTGCTACAGAGATACTATATTTCTAGCTTTTTTCAGCGAGTGGTCTTGATGCTCAAAGACTGTTATCGATGACCCTCTGGACCCTCACAACCCAATCCTCCTCTGGATTGGCACAGAGGCGTCTGCTCCGGCGCGTGGTCAAGCTGGAGGAGAGCAGACAGACCATAGTGTAAACATTACTGTTGTCTGAGTAAAATACATGACAATGCTGTACAGTATTCTCAATCTTATTTCAATACTTACATGATCCCCTTTTTAGGACAGTCAGATCTGGTCACCACATAAGATAAAATGGATGGTATGGGAACTTTTGTCACATAAGTGAAACAGCATTGTTCTGGAAGGTGCGTATCTGTATGCGAGACAGTCAAGCATGGTTTTCTAATGGCTCATATTAGAACAGAAAATAATTTGTAATATTTCATTTAATCACTTCAGTTTATTGTGGACACTGGTATTGGTGTTGAAATGTCAATTGACCAATGTCAATGGGTTCCTTTATAACAAACCATAAGATACATGCTATTTTGTTGTATTTATTTGTGTGATTTTACAATCCCTCTTTTCTCAAGTGTCGATTCCCATATTCACCCTTAGCTAATTGTCAACATTTACGAAGGATAACGATTGCAGTTTTTGAGAATGTATCTATGCCAATGCAGAAATAACTTACTGTTTGCCAAAGCAGCGGACCACAGGGCTGCTCCCAGAATGCACAACAGAAGGACCTGACTGGATTTCATAGCTACCTGTTCCTCTGGAGATGGATAATGTCTATACCTCAACAGTTAGACATTAGTGTTAAACTCAGGACAATGTCTTTTGTCCTTTATGATGGTGTGTGGAGGGGAGGGGTAGGGGTGTGGTTAATGATGGACAGGAAGTGTACAGTAGGCATTTCTGACGATGCA
This sequence comes from Argentina silus, assembly GCF_951799395.1. Classification (NCBI taxonomy): domain Eukaryota; kingdom Metazoa; phylum Chordata; class Actinopteri; order Argentiniformes; family Argentinidae; genus Argentina; species Argentina silus. Next base: position 19,625,374 of record NC_139655.1, read on the forward strand.
AAGAGAAAAAAACCTGACTGACTTGTGTGGTTAGTCCAGTCAATGACATGCATAGGTTTCTCTTTTTAAAGATTGTTGATGAGTGTTGTTTGCAGAGTGATGGCGTAGCAAAATATTGTCTTAGTTTTTGTTATGGAAAATACATTGATAGAACTGTTTTCAGGTTATACACTTTCATATGACTGATACAACTTGTGTAAATACTGTGATTACCTTTTCTCTTGCCACACCTCTAAAGTTCTATAGCCATTGTTCTGAGAAGCACTGTATGATTTATCATATGAACAGCGGTGATTTCGGAGGGAGTGGTGAGGGAGCGCAGTAATGGGGGAACAGACATATCTTGCTGATAGGTGTGAAATGTTGAACGCCGATTGATCAGTAAGAAAGCGCCGATTGATCAGTAAGAGAGTCTCCCCATTGTTCATTCTCTCCCGCCCTCTCTCACGTAAACACAAGCCCATCAGCCGATAGCCTTGGCGGCGCCTACCATTATGTTTAAACTGTATAAAAGACAACCCTGATAATCGTCTCTTCAGACTTGTGCTGGACGGATCCCCGGATCTACGCTGGGCTGCTGTTATGCTCTTGTCTCTTGTTTGCAAGCAATAAATACCGGACTCAGATATTGTGGCTACTCAGGACTTGTTTCTTGATTCTTACCTCCGAAGAGCTGAAGTACAGAGTGGTAAATCCTAGACTTCAGCATTATGTGTTTGTATGCCTGTGGGGGGACATGCAGCGTTCGGCCTGTAGAGGAAGCTACAGGACCGTGGCCGGGGTTGTGTCAGCGAGGCTTCGTTGCACACCTGTTGCAAATGAAGTCTCGTTGGCGAGTGCTTAAGATGTGTGTGCTTCTGCCATTTCAGTAGGTGAGCTGGGAACGGCGAGAGAGAGAGAGAGAAAGACGTAACGACCAAACGACCAAACGACCAAACGACCAAACGACCAAACGACCAAACGACCAAACGAACGAACGAACCGTTTGACGAGGCTGGAAAGCCGACTAAGGATTTTGACGAGGCTGGAAAGCCGACTAAGGACTTTGACGAGAGACTGTATGAATAAACGGGAGCAATCCCTAAATCCTATACTGCGTCTGCCTCTGTGTACTAACGGACCTTGTTACAATGCCATTATCAATGTGAACATTAAATCAAAAAAATGGGCTGGGACCATCCTACCTTACTGATTCACTGATAATCTATACGCCCTCAAGAGCACTCAGGCCTTCTGCTGCTGGCTTATTGAAGGTTACTATCAAAACCCAAAAGAAAGTTGGTGATGCGGCATTTTTTAACTATGCCCCTAAACTATGGAATACGGTACCTCAAGAAATCAGGGAAGCAAACTCAGTAAACATCTTTAAGCGCCAGTTAAAAACCTATCTCTTCAATTTAGCTTTCAATTAACCTGCTATCTCTGCTGATTTTATTGTATTGATCAACTATGCAACTAGATTGAGTGATGCTGCTTTTATTGTATTGATTAATTATGTTATAGTTGTTTTTGTTTTTAATCTGCTCTTGCACTGTATTGTACAGCACTTTGCTGATGTTTTGGTTGTTCTCGTTTTTTTAATCTACTCCTTTTTCTTTCTTTTGTGCAGTATTGTAGAGCATGTATTGTTGAGTTGCATTCTTATGTATGAAAGGTGCTATATAAATAAAAGCTTATTATTATTATAAAGTAATTGACTCTCCTCTTTACATTGACTGTAATAAATCACCAAAATGGGAGATGTTGTTCAGAAAATAATGGAGCTCTCACACTGTTTCATTAAGTTGTATATGTACAGATCTTTATTTCATAAAACAGTAGTTATATACACTTCAAGTGAGATACAGTCCCAGTTTGGACCTCGCTGCCCTCCCCAAACAAATAGCACTCCAGTTCTCTAGAACAGAAATGGGTCCCTTCTAAAACAAGATAGCAAATTCAAACTGAAGACAAAACAACACACACCCAAACACAAATCTGACTTAGAACAAATCAAATGGACAGATATCACACTTCCAAGATCACATTTTATTTTAGATTTTCTTCATTTACTGGATAAATTCAACACAGGGGCACTGTTGGGACAGAGCCATTCATGCTTCCCAGGGTGCATTTCTGTGATTAAGTAGCAACAGAGTTTTCTTTAATAAGGATGCATACTGAGGTGTATGAAGGGCTGGGTACTAGGGTCATGTAATCATACACTCCCCCACCCTGTAACATTCACAGAGTAACTAACAAGAGGACGTCTCTCTTCAGAAATCTCACTTAAAAGCACAGACAAACATTAAAATGTGGGTCCTAAATTGGTCCCATCACGTGCAGTATTGTGAGGGATACAAAAATGATGTTAAGTATTCAACAAAACAAATACAATCTCAGACCAAATTAAATAAAACATGGATAAACCTGCAAAAACATGAGGAAGAAACTGCAAATGACTTTAAACATGAGAAAAACAAAACAGAAAACCAAAAATAATTGTGCAAAGTGCTTTATTGCAGTTCTGCAGTGTTCACCACATTGGGGGAGCAGGAGGGTGGAGTGCATGTATCATCATAAAGTGATCAGAAAATCTGTGCGCACAGGGACTAGGTGAACCAATGAGAGGGGATTGTCTGACATCCTGTTGCTGTTAGCTGCACACGGCACACTTCTCAGTGTGCCAAACAGTTAAACATACAGCAGGTAAACATTTGAAAAAAAGAAATAATGCTGCATTTGGAATGAGCTCTAATACATTCAGAATCAGCTTTTGAGGAATGAGCCTTTTTGGCAGGTGGTGGCAGACACGATAGGTGGTGTGTATGAACACCACACCAAAGCAATTCATGAGCAACATCCATTGAGCTCACACTTCATAACTAAGGATAGCATGTTCAGTTGACATCCAAGGAAATACCAGAGATTCAAGCATGACTACAGTACTTTAGCTAAATTAGCAATAGACAGTGTATAAAACCACTGAGCCTAGCTCTGCTTCTCAGAAAGACAGCTTATGATCGGGTTACAGCACTTTCTGGGCATATCCAATGGGAGAGGGGCATAATAAGATCAAATAGAGGTACGAGCAAATACGATTATCAATCTCTATTCCTTTCTGGAGTCTTCTATTGCACATTGTCAAAATATATTTGGTGAAGCATCGTCATAATCAACAGTATTCGATAGGGAGTGGGGGGGCGGATGAGGAGTGGGGACTGAAGTAGATTGTACCAAAGAGGACAATACCTGCAAGGCTTGTTTTAGCCCAATCAAAGGTACAGTAACGGACAAACAGATTGTCCCCATATCAAAGGGTGACACTTAAATTAGACACAAATGAGGAAAAGGAACAACTCAGCACATTTGAGAGATGAAATGCGCAAAAGAAATAAAAGAGGCAGCCGGTATACAGTATGGTGTCAGTGTGTCACAAACAATGGCACACAGTCTCATAAACTTCCTTGGCTGTTCCAGTTTAAAGCCATTTTACAGGCAGTTCATGCCTTGTTTGAGGAGGGTTAAACATTTATTTAAAAATAACATTGCAGTGCCTTTAAGGACACAACAAAGAATGTGAACATCCCTACCCTATGCTCTCCTTTCAAGTCAATGAACTGTTCTCCCAAAAATCATTGGGAAACTTTACTTCATGGAATGGTAAGGTAACAAATAAACAACACACAAACTGACAAATAAACAACAAACAAATTAAAAACACATTGCAATCACATCAACAAAAAAAGGCTAAAAGAACAAATCTCTACAGACTAGATACAGTAGGCTGGGAGGGAGAGGGAGGGGGGACGGGGGGAGATAAACAGAGGAGTTCAGTTTGGGGCCTACATGTAGCTTCCCTGTCTTCTGGGCAGTCAGAGCAGACCCTGGCATATAGAGATATAGAGTGTACAGTGCATTTGTGAGAATCCTTCTGTTGTCTAGTCCATGGGACAAGTTGGATTGGGAGGGGGAGAGGGGCACAGCATTCATTGGGGGGTTATAAGGCCTCATAACCACCTCTTCACTGTCTTTTTAGACCTCCCGGGTTTCTGCTCCATCTACGGCCCAGTTCTAGGGGGGCACAGTGACGGGTTCTCCGGGAGGCAGACTACCCTGAGCCAGGGGTGGGTCCATCCTTGAGAGGGTGGGCCAGTCTGGGGCCTAGGCCCCATGGGCAGCTCTCCCAAGCAGCCAGTAGGAGTCCAGTGTTTCATGGCGGCCATGTGAAGTACTGGGCTGGAGAGTGAGCTAGTGTTTGTGTTCCCTACTGGACCTCAGCGCTTCAGCACTGGACTGCCCCGCTCCTGCTCCTTCTGTAAGGCCTGAAGAACCTGGGGACAGTAGATGAAACACAGACAATCATGCTGAGACATAAATCAACACAAAATCATTCATGTCTAATAAGGGGCACATGGTTCAAATGTATACACCCTGATACTGTACAGTATAAGACCTGCTTCAATCATAGTCTTGTCAAAGGGAGATTTACAACAACATTTGAATTATGTCTGTCTCCAGTTACTGTTAGAGTCAGCCCATACAGTAAGTAGCAGTGTAAGTAGCAGTACCAGGTCTGTGTTTCCTATCTCACCTGTGCCCACTTCCTGTTCTTGCTGATCATGTGGATGGCTGCGATGTGGGAGAAGAGCTGGTCGGGGGGGATGACGTCTGGCAGGCGGGTGAGGAACTGGGCGTTGTGGATGAAGTCCATGCGGGTGAGCACATCCTCATACAGACGTAGGATGCCCAGCGCCGTGCGGAATAGGAACTCATCTCCGTCCCTACAGAAGACATCCCACACACGGCACGCCAGGTCCAACGGCAAGGACTTACTGTACAGGGTGAAGATCCTGCATGGAGAGAGAGAGAGAGAGAGAGAGAGAGACATTGGGGAATGAAGAGAGCACATAAATACAACTCCATAGATCTGAGCAGAGGAGCATACAGTGAAGAATCTGAGAAAGAAGGAAATAATGCAAGGATGTCTTTAGTGGAAATAATGCACAATATAAACTGGCCCATTCCAAATCTAATTGTGATGACACCTGTTCCTTTGGGTATGTTTGCTTTTACAGTCTGATTGACAGTCCACCAGCTAGCTTATAATGCTGCAGATATAATGTTGCTGTAGCTGAAATCTGCAGGGCTGCTCCTCTGACTGCTCCAGTGCATAAATAACTGGTGTGAAAAGGCTGCTCTACAGCTCTCTGTGGTTAGAGCAGGGGGAGACCACCGCAGATACCCTGCCGACACGGAATAACACATTCAGCTAAATGGCAGGGTCAAACCACACATACTTAGTCATGTTTTTATATTCATAAATGATAGCAGGCCAGACTGTTTTACAATAGACACTTTTCAACAGCGGTGCCAAAAAAGCCTGGTGCTTCAAGCCTAGTGAACAAGCCCATTGGAATTTCCACAGCTGGGCTTTCTAGTCCCATATATGATCTCCAGTTTGTTTACATCCTGCAGTTCGTAAGATGGTGAACTATATGGAGACAACGTGTCAAATCCTCTGGTTTCCCCAACAGGTTCTGGCAACACACAAGCAATTAGATGATAAGAATATCCTGCCTTCACTATAAACAGCCTCATAAGGAGGGTAGTGGAGGCTAAAAGCCAGACTGTTAAGCAGGAGTAAGCACCATCTATTGGCCTTGGCACGCACTGGAAAGCCGGCTAGTGTAAGATGGTGTAAAATGATAATACATGCATGTGCTTTGAAGAGAGAGAGAGAGAGACAGGTGGGGAGGACCTACCAGTCAATTAAATAAATATCAGGAGTCAAATTGTTATTCTTGAAATGTGCAAACAGCTTTGGTAGGTTTTCTTCAAAGAACACTTCAAATGCCGCAAAGTAAGTCAACATCTGTTGAAGTCAAAGGAACAAGAAGTTACACTGAGATAAGAGATAATACCCATTACACCAGACTGTACTGTGGTAAAAAGTGTTTTGGGTTGTATTGTGTAATAGTCTGTGTTTGTGTGTCTGTAGCTACTCACAAGGCTGTGGTCCACTCTGAAGAAGGCCATCTGACAGGGCTTGTTCAGCAGGTTGGCAAAAGCTATGAAGGCATCTGCAGTGTCTAGATTAAGGATCAACACTGCTGCAATGAAGGACATCCCCTGCACCTGAACACAGTGACAGATACAACTGGTGTGAGGGACATTTAGCATATTAGCATCATTATCTATGTGAACTTATAATGCTATGGGTTCAGAGGTACTGTATTTGTTACACTTTACATGAACCCTCTGTTGCCCAGTAATGGCTCAAGATATACCAGTCTTGACAGCATATGGCAATGGATCGTCATGACACAAGCTGTTATTCAGATGAGCCAGTTGGCATGAGCTCAAGCTGTCATTATTGTTTATGAAAGTTGACTGTTTTTTTAATGACAGCGTTACACAAAGAAGATAAATATGTAAATACATGTCACATACTGTATACAGCATACAGGTGCTACAACAGAAGGTTCTAGTACAGTGTTCTCGAAGCATCTCTAAACCAACACCATTCTGAGAAGTCTTGGTGGTGGAACAGTCCACAAACTCATTCCATCATTAGCTATGTTTCCATCCATTTGTCAATAGAATATTATGTGAATAATCTTTAAAAAAAAAAATCTTTTACAGAATAGAATAGTCTTGATGAGTTCCCATTAACTTTTTTGCTCAGTTAAGGTTTTTGCGCATAAAACGTATGCAAATAAATGGCCTCACCAGTCATGGCGCATGCTCTTCAGCCAACAATTAAAATTTGGAATGGACAGAATAATCCTAACTTATATGAGATCATGATAAAGGACAACGTTTTCCTTTGATAATACTGACAATAATCGATCATGTCATGTCTCAGCAGTCCAGAATTGGTGGCAAAGCCACAATCACAAATAGGGAATGAGCATCATGCACTGAACACATCCTGCAATGTCCATCATTCATGTCTAGGCTACTGTTTTGATCTTGCTCCTCCCAGGACAACGCACTTTACGCATTGCTTTACGAGACTCAAAATGTACCAGATACCTCAGCCAAAATCGATCGATCTACATTTCTAATGCATCATGATGATCATCTGTCATTTGATATTGGACCACATGGTTTGTTTTCCCGATAGATTATGCGACAAATCGCAGTGGGAACGCTTTTTGCTCATAAATCTATTTGACAAAGATTTACAAAATCAACCTCTGTCAAACATAAAAACTTTTGTCCATCTTTACAAAAGTTAACCGATATTTTGTGTTTCCATCACGACTGTCGTGAATTATTTCTATTCTACAGGACTTTTGTTGAATAAAAAAGCTTGATGGAAATCTGTTGTTCCATCAACTTGTTCCATCAACCCATGATGCTGTATGTTTGGAGTGTGAATGCAGCTTTTCATAGTAAGGGACTTTCAAGTAAGGGACTAGGACACACACGCACGCACACAAGCATGTACTCGCACATACACCTATAATTAGAGCTCTGGGTTGAGGTCAGTGCAGAAAGTTGGGGGACATTTCTCTGTAAGCACAGTTCTTTTTTCCCCACACCATGGCTGTGGGGTGGTGTAGCAGTGAAAACCACATCTACAGCTACAGTACAAATAATTGGGTTAGGGTCGAATCAAAAAAGCTTTCTATTGCTAGCGGGCTCACTTTTGCATTAGAATACACCCACATTACCATACACACCACAACACGCACACCCATGTCCACACCCACACAAAGGGCAAGGGCACAGTAGTTAGGACCACAGGAAGGACAGGGGCCTAGTGGTTGACTCTCCCACTGTGCAGATAGATGTTTGTGTGTTTTGAAGTGAACTGTTAACACGAGAAGTCCTGGGCCCTCATTACTAACTAAAGTAATCATTGAATTCGATCAATACCATGAAAAACATACTGCACTGGTAGCGTTTAGTCAGGACTTAAAAATCATTAGAATACCATATGTCATTGTGTTTAAAAACAAATGAATAATTAAATGTTTTAGGGCATTTCTGCTTTATTGGAGAGAGGGGGGACATGCAGGATATCGATGGCCGGAATCGAACAAGGGACCTTGCAATATAGTGTGCGTCTTGTATGTATGTATGGTATGGTATGCGTCTTAGTGTGTTACGCCACTTAAGCTCCCCCATTTTGTGTTTTAAAGAGCTTACATATTGACAGACATAATTGGTGTAACTGTACATAGCCTACTGTAAAATAATACATAACTATACAGACACACAACTATTCAGTGGCTATGCGACTTTACGCAAATGTATCAGAAAACTCCACAGACAAATCCGTCTACTGTTATTTTCCACCATGCGAACCACATTCAAAACAAATATTGATGTGGTTTCCTGGGTTTCGAAGCTGGGTTTCGACTGTTTATAACCCAAAGATTTATTAGAACTTACACAGGAATGTAGTGGCAGAAAAAAAAGTGGGTTAACGATGGACGTTAATATCAAGACTAATGTTAATAACAGTGAAATGGGGGACGTGCATAAAGATGCGGTGCCTTCAGCTTGACTTAATTTAGCAATATGACCACTGATATGAATCCTCCACACAATTACCAGAGTACATAAATGGTTGATTTGAGCAGTAGTGTATGTGAAGCATAAGTTGCCCTGTGTTTCTCCATTTTCATTTTAGCATAAGAATGCTACAGTATGTTAAATTTTCCTGCTCTTGCACTTCCAAATTTGTAATAAATGAAAGGAAAATGATTCACAGACAAAACTGTGTTAAATGTGTGGATGAATCATAGTGGCCTTCATATTGCTGAATGACGTGAAGCTGGAGGCAGGACATCTTTATGCACGTTCTCCAAATGTGGATAAACGCTTTGAGATTTAATCCTGAGGATACTGTGGGAAAAGCATTACAATGAGGTTGATGATATAAAGGAAGAAGGGAAGTGAGTGTGTGTACTTACATAGCCAACATCTGGCCTATAGCAGGTGTACGCTCCCAGGATGCTGTGCAGCACATCGTAGTATGGGCCTCCCTGATGAAACACAGGTGAGTGCAATTAGACTACCACACACGCGCACACGCACCCACACAAAAAACTGGCCTTGAGCAATCAGGAGCACTGCTAGGTCTTGGAAACCATGAGGTTTGCTTAATTTCCTTGTCAGGCACATAGCTGATGGTAGTTGTGGTTCTCCCACCTACTCACCTGTTGGAAGATACATAGGTGGGGGAAAGTTCTAGAGATGTCCAACTTGATCAACTCCAGACTGGCCTCCCTGTCTGCCAGAGATGACCCTGCATCTGGACACAGCACCGAGAGAGGAAAGACACAGGCTGTAAGAACAAGCTGGAATCACATTGGAACCTATAACACATTGGGCCTCATGCAGCAACATTCTCTTAAATGTCTCTTATATTTTCTCTTCATTTTCTGTGACTCCAGATGTACCAAACATTCTTAACCATCCAAATCTGCTGTTACCCAGGTGTGCTGAATGATGAATCCCACTTGATCATACATTGGAGGCACGTGGCCAATTGTTTGTTATTAGCATAAGTAACGCCCCCTAAACACCATATAAGGGCAGGTGTGGAGGCACGGGATTTGACCGGCGTATGTTTCGCCTAAGATTGAGGCTCCAGAGTATAGCACAAATCTAAAAGCAGTGCTCTTGGCAATCTGAAACGACTCAGCAGCCATTCATCCATCTCATCAAATAGATCAGTGCGATCTCTAAAAACGTGCGTTCTGCGTAAGGCCTGGATGGCCAAAGCATCTAAAAGCAGTATGTAAGCCATTCAGAAGCTGAACGCACGCAATATCATCCAAGGGTTTATGTTCTTAGCGACACCCAAAACAACATAGCAGGCTAATGATGAAACAACATTAGTGTCAGGTTTAGGAGAATGGTGAGGAAGTTTGGGGTATTCTTGCTGGGTGTCAATGGCAAGACTCTGCAGCTTTGGTGAGGGGCGTGGTCTTATGGGGTCCCATTTGTTACGTATAGCCATCTCGCCCTATAGGAATATATTAAATGTCAATAAGATTGAGGGAGAAAGAAAAGGAGATCTAGAAGAGAGAGGACAGGAGGGAAAACAGAGGGGAGAAGTTATCTTTCTCTACCTTGACTCTCTGTGGCTGGCATAGACTTCCACTTCTCTCTGGCTCTGGCCAAGCAGATGCTATACAACTCTGTGGGTAGAATATTACAACTTTAGAGCCATTACAATACACACACACACACACACACACACACACACACACACACACACACACACACACACACGGCGTGAGGATTCAGCTTTTAGGTTACTGTACATCAAGCCTCACACATTCTCAAGGTCTCTCCTCTATTGTCCAACAGGTATTCATGAGTCTACAGTGTCTGCGTGATGCTGTGCATATCTAGCAGCCTTTTCCCAAACCTCTCGCTGCCCTCTAGTGATGAATCATTTAATCTACATAATTGCTATTTCTACATAATACAGTGCCGTTCACAACCTTGACCGTGTGCATAATACCACCGAAGATATTCTAAATTAACAAGAGAGGTGACTCTGCAGATTATTGAGAAACCAGAGTATTAAGTAATTGTGTATTATGAACACAAATTCTGGCAACCGTGTGGATACTGTGAGAAATTAGAGACACTGGGTAGGACACTAGTTATGGATAAGCAGCTCCTATATTCATATAGAAAGACGCAACAGTTTGGGTATTGAGGAAAGCTGAGTTGTGGTAAGGTATCAACAGAGAGCAGTGATCAAAAGCCAGGCTGTAGCAGGCTGAGTGGTTCAGTGAGATGATGCTCAGCTCATCAGTTAACTGTGCTTATCTGCAAGTAAAGTACCCCTTAGGGGTTTGAGCTGCTTATCCTTCACCTCAGCAATGAAAGAGGGCATGAGTTAGAGCCTGCGCACACAAACACACACACACAAAGATGACTCGTATTGAAAGGGCGTGTGTGTGCACATGTGTGTGGGTGGTGTCTAGTTGAATCATGGAATGTGTTTGACCATGTACCTTTTAATGGGTGCTCCAACTTCAATCTGTGTGTGTGTGTATATGTGTCATTGATACAGTATATGATCCTACCTAGTTTGGATGTAACATACAAAATGAGCCACCAGAGGGGGTGGTTTTTCATTGAGTCAAGCTGAAAGCCACAGACTGCCACACAGTCAGGTGATCTCAGATGTGTCTTATTCAGAGCTGTCCCTCTCAGGTCTATAGCGTTAGATGGTGTGTGTATCTAACGCACCGTGGGTGATGTTGAGCTCATTGCCCACCGCCAGGCTCCAGACCTTGCCCCTGACACTGGGAGGCACACCCTGCCACCAGAGCTCTCGCACCCGCCGAGATGTACACCTACAGAGAGAAAGATAACGAGAGAGATGTCAGGACCTTTAAGAAGTTAGAATAACGTTGTTATTATTGTCAATATTACAGAGACTCAATGGGACTTTCACTTGAGGGACTTTTATCAACCATGTCCATTACATGGTAAAGTCACCAGGGGAAGGCAACTCCAGTGTGTGCCTGCAGGCTTCAGTTTAAGTACCCCTGGGGGTATGTGGACTCACATGGTGCTCCAGTTGGGCAGGATCTCCTGGTTCCAGGTGAGGGCGGCGTTGCCGATACTCTCCTCCAGCTTACACCTATCCTCCAGCTGCTTCCTCCTCTTCTGGGCCTCTTTAAGCTCTGTAGAGAGAGACGGGACCAATATAAGACACCTATTGATGATCAATGTGCTTACCCTTATACGACACGTCCTAATAGCCTTGAATAGAATTCTGCCTTTCCCTCAAAACCACTTTCCTTCAAAACCTATTGACCATCAGTGTTGGTCATGAAGGGAAGGGGACATGGATAGGATGCTCATTAAGTGTATTAGTATGGCAGGAGTATAACATAGGATCAGCTCCAGATACCCACCTCTCTTCTTGGCCTGGGCCACCATCTCCTCATACTGCTGTCTGTGTTTCTGAGCCTCCTCTGCAGGCTTGGCTGGGAGATTACTGCAATGCACATACACACACTGGAGTCAGTGACTGTGCATTGTGTGTGTATGTATGTATGTATGTGTGTGTGTGTGTGTGTGTGTGTGTGTGTGTGTGTGTATGTATATGTATGTATGTGTGTGTATATATATATATATATATATATATATATATATATATATATATATATATAAAAATAATG